>NC_091992.1:100471047-100510135 GCF_044704955.1 Pristiophorus japonicus
CACTCCCCTCTCTTTCCCCTCAGCTCCCTCCCTCCCCTCTCCTTCCCTCACTCCCTCCCTCCCCTCTCCTTCCCTCACTTCCTCCCTCCCCTCTCCTTCCCTCACTCCCTCCCTCCCCTCTCTTTCCCTCACTCCCTCCCTCCCTTCCTTCCCTCACTCCCTCCTTCCCCTCTCTTTCCCTCACTCCCTCCCTCCTTTACTCCCTGCCTCCCCTCTCTTTCCCTCCCTCCCTCCCTCTCCTTCCCTCCCTCCCTCCCCTCTCCTTCCCTCCCTCCCTCCCCTCTCCTTCCCTCCCTCCCTCCCCTCTCCTTCCCTCCCTCCCTCCCCTCTCCTTCCCTCCCTCCCCTCTCCTTCCCTCCCTCCCCTCTCCTTCCCTCCCTCCCCTCTCCTTCCCTCCCTCCCCCCTCTCCTTCCCTCCCCTCTCCTTCCCTCCCTCCCTCCCCTTCCTCCCTCCCTCCCCTCCCCTCCTTCCCTCCCTCCCCTCTCCTTCTCTCCCTCCCTCCCCTCTCCTTCTCTCCTCCCTCCCCTCTCCTTCTCTCTCCCTCCCTCCCCTCTCCTTCTCTCCCTCCCTCCCCTCTCCTTCCCTCCCTCCCTCCCCTCTCCTTCCCTCCCTCCCCTCTCCTTCCTTCCCTCCCTCCCTCCCTCCCTCCCCTCCCTCTCTCCCTCCCCTCCCTCCCCTCCCCTCCCCTCCCTCCTTCCCCTCTCCTTCCCTCCCTCCTCCCTCCCTTCCCTCCCTCCTCCCTCCCTCCCCTCTCCTTCCCTCCCTCCCTCCCTCTCCTTCCCTCCCTCCCTCCCCTCTCCTTCCCTCCCTCCCTCCCCTCCTTCCCTCCCTCCCTCCCCTTTCCTTCCCTCCCTCCCTCCCCTCTCCTTCGCTCCCTCCCTCCCCTCTCCTTCCCTCTCCCTCCCTCCCCTCTCCTTCCCTCCCTCCCTCCCCTCTCCTTCCCTCCCTCCCTCCCCTCTCCTTCCCTCCCTCCCTCCCCTCTCCTTCCCTCCCTCCCTCCCCTCTCCTTCCCTCCCTCCCTCCCCTCTCCTTCCCTCCCTCCCTCCCCTCTCCTTCCCTCCCTCCCTCCCCTCTCCTTCCCTCCCTCCCTCCCCTCTCCTTCCCTCCTTCCCTTCCCTCTCCTTCCCTCTCCTTCCCATCCCTCCCTCCCTCCTTCCCTCCCTCCCCTCTCCTTCCCTCCCTCCCTCCCCTCTCCTTCCCTCCTTCCCATCCCTCCCCCCTCCTTCCCTCCCTCCCTCCCTCCCCTCTCCTTCCCTCCATCCCTCCTCTCTCCTTCCCTCCTCTCTCCTTCCCTCCTCTCTCCTTCCCTCCTCTCTCCTTCCCTCCTCTCTCCTTCCCTCCTCTCTCCTTCCCTCTCTTCCCTCTCTTCCCTCTCCTTCCCTCCTTCCCTCCTTCCCTCCTTCCCTCCCTCCCTCTCTTCCCTCCCTCCCTCTCTTCCCTCCCTCCCTCTCTCCCCTCCCTCCCTCTCTCCCCTTTCCTTCCCTCCCTCCCTCTCTCCCCTCTCCTTCCCTCCCTCCCTCTCTCCCTCCCTCCCTCTCCTCTCCTTCCCTCCCTCCTTCCCCCTCCCTCTCCTCTCCTTCCCTCCCTCCCCTCTCCTTCCCTCCCTCCCCTCTCCTTCCCTCCCTCCCTCCCCTCTCCTTCCCTCCCTCCCCTCTCCTTCCCTCACTCCCCTCTCCTTCCCTCACTCCCTCCCTCCCCTCTCCTTCCCTCCCTCCCTCCCTCCCCTCTCCTTCCCTCCCTCCCCTCTCCTTCCCTCACTCCCTCCCTCCCCTCTCCTTCCCTCACTCCCTCCCTCCCTTCTTATTTTCTTATGTTCTTTATGATTAATGACTTTTTAGTTATTTGATATGATTTAACTATTCTAATGGTATCCTAAGCTTCATAAATAGAGGTATAGGGTACAAAAGTGTGAAAATTATGATGAACATGTATAAAACACTGGTTCGGCCCGAACTGTGTCCAATTCTGGGCACCACATTTTAGGAAGCCTTAGAGAAGATGCAGAAAACATTTACGAGAATGATTCCAGGAATGAGGGACTTCGGTTATATTGACAGACTGGAGAAGCTGGGGTTGTTCTTCTTGAAACAGAGAAGATTGAGAGGAGATTTGATAGAGGTGCTCAAAATCATGAGGGGCCTAGACAGAGTAGATAGAGAGAAACTGTTCCCATTGACAGAAGGATCGAGAACCAGAGGACACAGATTTGGAAAAGAACCAAAGGCGACATAAGTAAAAAAATGTTAATGCAGTGAGTGTTTAAGATCTAGAATTCATTGTCTGAAAGGGTGGTGGAGGCAGACTCAATCTTAACTTTCAAAAGAGAATTGGATAAGTTTCTGAAGTAAAAACATTTGCAGAACTACGGGGAAAGGGCGGGGAGTGGGACTAACTGAGCCGAACGGGCTCAACGGGCCGAATGACTACCTTATGTGCTGTAACTATTCTAGGATTCTATAATGCAAATGGTAAGCACAATCAGAAAGAAAGTAGAAGTGGTTTAGCCCCAAGAGAATGGGTAGGCGATGTGCTACCTCACTTCGTGAGCATGGACCTTAAGCCCATGTGTCAGAACATTTCCTTCTCACAGAAAAGTAAAAAAAAAAGTATGAGCTCTCTAAATGGATCAGTTGGTAGCAAACTCTTCGGCCTGACTGGTATGTAAAATATCCAGCAGTGAAATCAGGCAAAGTAACATTCGTGGATGTGAGCATCTGCTGGGAAAAAAACCTTTGCAGCAACATTCATAAACCTCGCCATTGCAACTTGAACTGGACATAGCAAAGTCAAATACACTTATGTAAAAGGGAATATCTGCCTATTTTTCTTTTAGAGAACAAGTAAGAATAAGGGAAAAAAAGAGATGGAGACAGAGACAAACAGATGATAATGAGAGGAAACATATTGGAGCCAGAGAAAGGGTGAGACAGAAGGATTGGAAGTCAAACAAAGAAATAGAGTGGGAGGGGTACATCAAATATTAGAAAGTCGGTGATCAGCAGAGAGAAAAGTATATATATTTAAACTCATGTCGGCGAGCAATGCCCCATGAGATCCATTAGTGCTTCTATAAAGAGCTGTGGAGTACAATGTTTCGAATAGAAAGTAAGATGATATGATAATTAAAACATGTGACTATTGATAAATATGGTTGTTGAATCTGCTTATACGCAGCTTCATTATTTAGATGGATAAATTATGGAGGAACAGAACTGAATCGTGTTTATTAATGTAAGATTTTCTTAAAATATAACCTCGGTATATTCTTACTTCACGTCACCTACTAACATTTTATTATATACCTCACGTAATAGCATACTTGCTGAGTATTGTCCTAGATTTTTGTAGCAGAGATGGAATAATTCCCCAGTGTAATATCAGTAACGTCTTTAAAAATGATACATTTGGAAGCAATGGGTAATGAATATAACAGCATTGAGTGGTGTTGGCTGAATCATTTGTATGTACTGTAGCAGCAAATGCATTGCATTGATGCAAAATTCAAATATTATTTTTCAGAGCATGTTATGTATGACCTGTTCATACAATGGGCCCGAAATTGATCGATGTATAAGGTCCGCCCATTTCTCGGCAGTATGCTGGCGATGCGTTGTTTCAAACCGCTGGCATACTGCCGAGACCGAAGAGGACAAAATTGGTCGATTTTTTTTTCCGGTGGTATGTCAGCGGTCTGCAGCGGGTGCTATGTTGCCCAGTAGTCGATCCAGATCGACTTTCTTTTCGATGGACGGTGCGGCACTGAACTGTGCATGCGCGATTTCTTTACTTTCCACGTTTTTTTCACAGAAGCATTTTACCCGCGCATGCGCAGTGAGTTGAAGAGAGTGAGAAGGAGCAGCAAGCTACTCGACGGTCAGTTACTGTAAACATTGCAGAGTTATAAAATATTCATAACTAATAATTCTACAGTTTGAAGAATAAGAAGGCATATTTTACCAAAGCAAAAATTCTAACAGAAATATTATGGAAGTGTTTAAAAAAAAATATCCAAGTGCAGGAACATCGAGAAGGACGGGAGGTTGAGGGCATTTGCCTTCGACGAGACAGAGTTACCTGCCCTTCTCGAGCATATAACAGAGAAGTACTTCAAGCTAACAAAGGGTGGTCATGGAAAGCCCCCCCCGCCAGCCAAAGGAGTACGGCAGGATATGAGACGAGATCGGGGAGGCTGTGCCCTCCACAAGTACCATGGTACGTACCGGGGAAAGGTGCCTTAAAGTGGAACAACCTGGTGAGGGTAGCAAGAGTAAGTAATGATTTTATTTATGCACCCCCCATGTGCCATGTACCATGTAAATGTAGGCTCAGTGTCACACGGATGATGTTATTTATCTTAAGGTTATGGCGATGTACTCGTGCTTTCAGGCATAAGAAAATCAACACAGTGTTTTTTAATGTGTGTGTGTGTCTGTGATGTTAAATGGATTGAAGATTTTTATTTTCATTTACTTGACTTTTTGCAGAAGAAGACATCTGCAATAGCAGCGGATCAACGACGTACGGGCAGCAGCGGCGTACAGGGGGAGGACCCACAACCCAAGAGCCCCCTGACTGAAAGTGAGATCCATGCCCTGTCCCTGGTTGGGGATAGCAACCGTGCCACCACCGGCATTGGAGCTGACCCACCCACACAGGACGGTAAGTTGAATATAATGCAGTCTGTGTTGCGGTCTTCTCATGTCATGTAATGTAACTGTAATGTTGGCCTAATGTAATGTAAGTTTATTGCACTGTAACGTTGGCCTCATGTGATGTACTGCAATGTTGGGGGCATGTAACACAATGCATATATTTATTGTCTGTCTGCTATATGTAATGCAGTACTACAGCAGTGGTGGACATTTAAGTAAGACTGCAATAAGTCACTGTTATGCACGCATATAACCCTGACCCCTCCCCTGGTGCCAAGCATTTTTAAATGTTGTTTTGTACTTCCAGATTCGGAGGATTCAGACCAGACCTCCACAGAGAGAGACCAGACGACAGACCCACTACCTCCACCTCTGGCATCACCTAGCCCTCTCTCGACTTCACCACTGGCATAGATGAGGAAGACGAAGCGGAAGAGAAAGAGCTGCTGATCTGAGAGCCAATGGAGGTGGGGCTGCGGGTGGAGGAAGATACACTAGTTCCATGTGGGCCAGCTGGAACATCCTCCACCACCAAGTCTGTATTCAGGGGATTCCCTCATGGCTCCTCTGATTCTGTGGGACCAAGCGATGCGCCACAAGGCACCCCCAGTGTTGCAGCACCTTTGCTGCAGTGACGGAGGTTGGTGCAGAAAAGGTCGGTTGCTGCAAGACAGATAAGCGTGTACCAGGACATGGTGCGTCTGTCACAGGCCAGCGTCGACATAGTTCGAGAGCTGCTCAGCGCCATGGCTATGATAGACGGAAACACCGTGTCGCTATCAGAACGACAGTCGGTGGATATGTTGCATCTGATCACCGCGATGGAGCGAACCACCGACTCTGTCGAAGCCACGTGGCAATCGCCGGGATTGGGACATGGCGTGGAAACCCCCCCCCCCATGCCATAGTAGTCAGGTCGACAGCACCTGAGGGTGGGGAGCAGCCGTGCCTTCCGGATCATGAGCTTCTCTTGAGGCCCCATTCATTGCGCCTGCAATGTCTGACCACCAACAACAGCAGCAGCACTCGGGGTGCACTGCTGCACACCAGCTTGGTACCACCATGGGGAGGTCTGGGCTCGGGAGCAGTGGGAAAAGGAAGCGCGGGAGTAAGAAAGGGTGGTGTAGCACGTGGTCAAGGTCATGGTCGTGGTCGAGGACAGTAAAGGGTCTTTTGTTGTACTTGTTCATTGAATAATTGAAGTTTGAGAAGTTTATTAAAATTGTGAAAGTTTTCTAAAATTGTTATTAAAGTTATAAGTTTTACAAAGTTTTAAAATTGTTGTATATTTTTGACATTTTTACATAAACGTTTGAATTTAATTTAAGCGCACTTGTAGTGTCAAACTTTTGGGGTAACAATCATCAGGGTCCCAAAACGCAGCGCTCCACATTCAAGCAAAGCGTTCATTTATGAGCTGCTGACTTAACAATTTTGCAGTGGAATGCGCTCCGCGTGCCCTCCACTGTGGTGTTGGGGGGGGTGGTGCCATGGGTTCGTCTGGAAGCTCCTGCTCATCCTCCTTCCCCTCATTTTCCTCTTCTTCCTCCTCTCTTCCCCAGGTGGTCCCGCAGTCCCCTGTGGCAATTCCTGTCCCTGCATGATTGCTAAATTATGCAACATGTAGCACACCACAGTGAACTGAGCAACCTGCTCAGGGTGGTATTACAGCCTGCCTCCCGAGTGGTCCAACCATCGAAAGCACTGCTTCAGCACTCCAATTGTCTTTTCGATAATATTATATGTGGCTATAAGGCTCCTCTTATATTGTTGCTCGGCTTCTATCTGAGGGTTCCGCAGGGGGTGGGGGGTCAAGAGCCAGGTGGCGAGGCCGTACCCCTTGTCCCCCAGCATCCAGCATTTACCTTGTGGCTCAGACTTTAACAGGTCAGACACAGAGCTCTGACGCAAGATGTGTGCATCATGGATGCTCCCTGGAAAGTTGGCATTCACTGCCATTCTGCGCTGTGTATGACCACAGACGAGCTGCTCGTTGAGGGAGTGAAATCCCTTACGGTGTCGGTATACCTCCGCCACCTGTAATGGTGCTCGCAGGGCAATGTGAGTACAGTCAACAGCACCCTGCACCTTGGGGAAGCCAGCAATGCGTGCAAATCCCAAAGCCCTGTCATTCTGTGCCTCCCTGATCATTGGGAAGTTTATAAATTCCATCCGCTTACATACAGTGTTTCGGTTATCTGTCGAATGCACCGATGAGTAGCCTGCTGAGACATACAGCATATGTCCCCAGCTGATGCCTGAAAAGAGCCGCATGCATAAAAGGAAAGTGCCACAGTCACCTTCATCTCGACAAAGAATGCAGTAATGTTGGTGGTAGTGAGGTGCAGATCTGCCTTAATGAGCTGGCAAATTTCATTGATCACCTCTTTCTAGAAGCGCAGCCTTCGACCACACTGTCGATCGGTCAGGTCCAAGTATGAGCGCTTCTCCCTGAAAATTCTTTGCGGGTAAGGCCTCTTCCTCCTCATCAGTCTGCAACCTCCTCCATTACCCTGATAACTCTGCTCAATAAACCTTCTCACTTCTGGATCCTCCATTAAACCGGTCATCAGCAATACAGGCTGAGATAGTAATGGCCCCATTCTTTTTAAATCTCCAGAATATTTTTCAATGAAAAAAAAACTAAAATGCCTTTGATCTTAAAGTTACACAATACCAATAAAAATACCTTTCCCACTATAAAGTCACTGTTCACCTCAGAAATAGAGGTGCATCTTTAACTGACTGTTCCCGATTTAAAAAAATGGCGGCTCCATTCACTCCGCCCATTTACCATTGCATAAAACCACCTTTTCCAGGACGGTATCCAGCTCCGGTGGTATGTCGGCAGTATGCGATGAAAATCTGACTTTTTGGGCAGTCCTGCACAGCGGACGGTCTGCATAGCGCTCAGAGGTATGTCAATGATGAATATTCCGCCTAGCGGTATGCCGGTGGTACGTAGATGCTTTTTCACTAAAATCGCATTTTCGGGCGGTGGGGGCGGTACGTCCATGAATTTCGGGCCCAATGTGTTTTCCCCCTAAATGTTAGTTGAATAAATGTTTTAAAGCTGGACTTATTGGCGTGGAAGTCTTCAGAACCTATGGTGATCTCAAATACATGAACTGTTAAATTCAGGAGTGGCTTACTGGAAGCATACACCACTCCTGGAAATGGAATACATATTGGATTATTTAATGCAGATAATGCAAGAGACTTTACAACCACTTGTTATTGCTGGGACCTCTAATATTTTGCAATTGCTTTTTGAATACATTTCTTTTCCAATTGTTTATTGTACTGTAATTTTGTGTTTGTATTACAGATCCATTTGAAAACTTGTGTTCCATACTTTTGAGTGTTTTTCGTTGAGATGGCGTATATGGTAGTTGAGGAGCGAACAGATTCAATCCTTCACCTTAAGAGATCTCCCGGTGTTAGGTCCTGGTCTGTGTTAGTTGGTGAGTACATAGTACTTAAATCACTTTGAATTAGTTGGTAGTACACTCATTTCTGAGTCATAAAAGGTGTGGGTTCAAGACCCGTATCAGGGCATCCGTGCAGCACTGAGGCACTGCTGCCTTGTTGGCCGTGTGTCTTTTGAGTGACTCATTCAAACCAGAGTCCAATTTGCCTCTTCTGGTGGTTTAGCTGAATATTAAAGATTTCATGGGATTATTCAAAGAAGAGCAGGGAAATTTCCAGGTGTCCTGATCAACATTCCTTCCTCAACCAATACCACCGCCAAAAAACTGTTAACCGGTCAGTTGTCTCATTGTGGAACATTGTTGGCACAGTACAAGTGGTGGCCCTGCACAAGTTGAAAGTAATTCATTGGCCGGAATGCTTTTGAGTTGTTTTGATGGAAAATATTTAAGTTATATTAATAATTAATTTTGCTCTGTGGGAAGGAAAATTTGGCAGGCGAGTTAAATCTAGACTACTTGAGGACATCACTACTAAAGCAGCACAAGGATTATGACAAAGAGAAGAGTAGTTATCAATGAAATTCTTTTTTCTCTTCTGTAGGAATTGGTTCTATAGGTCTAGCCGCTGCTTACTACAGTACAGGTAAGAAAAATCAGCGTACAGTTATATTTAATATCTTTGATTGTTGTACACCTATATCTCCTTACTGAAAATAAACATGTATCTTTAATCATTTGCAATAATTTCTAACCGAAAGGGACCTGGAAAGACTAGGTCAATGGGCAGAAGTGGCAAATGGAATTCACACAAATAAGTGTGAAGTCATAAGATTAGGTAGAAGAAGCAAGAATGCAATATATGATAACATGACTGAGGTAATAGAGCAGGAGGTGGTCTGAAGATTTTGATGGATTGGTTGTTAAAATCATGGATTCAGTATTTTCAGGGGGGAAGGAAGCAAATCAAATTTGGGATGTTTCATTCAAAGGAGCTAATATTGAAGGTTTTTCTGGCTTTGGTGGGCTTGAACCCACTAGGTTTTCCTTCCACTAATTTAAATAGAGAAAAATTGGCTAGATTCTTTTACAGGCCACCTGATTTTCTGATATTCTTGTGCCCAGGTGGTCCACTGTGCTTGGGTACATACCCTGGAAAATCCCACTCACCTCTATTCTCAAATTTTCAGTTTATTGCAATAGCAAATACATGTGTGCAGTGTATGACAAAATATTGTCTGTGGGATAATAAATTGATCACTACCGGGGAAATGCAGTTTTTGAACTTTTTTTGCTTCTAGCTTAAGAATCATGAGGCATTGGCAGAGCAGACCTATTAACTATGAATGGGTGGAAAATCTAGTCCTAGATGTAGAAATAGTCACCATACACATTTGACAACACTACATTGTTGATTTACTGGTGTCAAAATCAGTTATATACAAACTTGCTTGATATGAAATGAGGCTTTTCAAAATAGAATTGAATAAAAATTCATCTAGCTTTTAAACTTAAATTGGAAGTAAATTTCATCTTCACCCCCGGGCTTTAGTCCCGCGGAGCTGATTGCTTGCTTGTTGTAGCATCTACCTGATTTTCAATCTATTGAAATTGATATGGTGAAGATGGCAATTTCTTCCATTGTATTCATCGTCGAACAATTTGGGTTAGCTCCATAGTAATACAAAGAAAGATGCAACAGTGAATGAGATAATACAATGTACAGTTCTTATACTTTCCACTACAGCTTCAGTTTGGAAAGGCTTTGTAATATATTTGCTTCATGGGTTCTTTGCTTAAGAATTCATAGCAGCACATTAATCACACTACACATTTCCAGTTCATCCACTAAGCTCACAACTAGGCTCATCATGGATGACCTAGACCCAACTGACTGGGGTTTTATTGAGTCTTGTGAACATCACGGGACTGGCTAAGCCACTCACAATGCAACAGTTCAACAAATCTGTGAGCATACATGACAGGCTTCATTTATCTTCTGTAAAATATCTAAGAGCAACTGATGCTGTTGGGACAGTCCTGTTGGTCAGTGTACCAGCAGCACAAAACAGCTTTAGGCATTGAGTTTCTGATCTTGGTTGGGTATCCAAGTGGCTTGGCACTTTCCACAGAGAAAGCAGGAAACAGAATTAGATGGCCTAGTTTTGGACTCTACAACTGGTTACAGAATGGTACAAATCAAAGCAAGGGAGCAGGCCTCCTGCAGAGTATGTTGGTCTCAAACAAAGAGAATTATTTTAAAGAAAACAGAACTTTGCCTTGATTTGAGGCTTTAAGAAAGAAAATATTTTGGTATTCGGGTTACAGCTGTGTGAAATTACATCTGGTAATAGTGATCTGACTATACATTTGACTGAAATGTTTTGAATATAATCTGAAGGCATTTATGTAAGACTGAATGAGATCAAATTAATGTGTAATTATTGTTTGCAGACAGTTGGGCGTGGAAGTTATTCTATGTAGTGGGCTGCTTATTTGTAGCCATACAAAACTTGGAAGACTGGGAGGTAGGAAAGTACTTATCTACTTAAAGCTTGTCGTCAGTATTGGGGGTGTTACAGCAATATGAATCCATAGTTAATGATTTAGGCTACTTATGAAATTATGACAGTCTTTGGTGTTTATTTTGAAATGTTTAAGAAATGCTGCACCATTGGAATCTAAAATGGTGGTAAACTCGTCAATTTTTCAACTTCTGTTGAGCTACCAATCATACTTGGTCCTACCCTCCAGAGCTGTGGACTTCCCTGATGGCTGCTCCCCTGGCAGCCACTCCACTGCTGGATTCAAGTGAATGGAGCTATTCCAAATGATTATGTGTGAATGTTTACTGGAATTTCTTAACTCTACTGTCTCTTCAGTGTATGGTCGTGTAGTGACTATGTTATTGGAGGGGTAAAACAGAAGCTGGGATTAAAAATATAGAGAATTTGAATTATTCCCTGGCAGTTTGAGAGATTAAATTCAATTTAAAAGCTTGTTGGATTGTTGTAAAAACCCAACTGGTTCACCTGCTGTCCTTGCCTGGTTTGGCCTATATGCGACTTCACTCCCAGACCAATGCAGTTGTGTTTTAACTGCCCTCTGAGGTGACCGAACAAGCCCCAGTTTAGAAGCCCACCTTCTCGGAGCACCTAGGGATGTACAATAAATGCTGCTGGTCTTGCCAGCGATGCGCACGTCCCGAGAATGAATCCAAAGGTCTCGCGCTGATATAATATGCAACGAACACCATTCTGGGCAGGTGCTTTGTCTGAATCTAATCCATATCCGCAGAAGCTTGCATGTTGTGTGGATTTAATCTCTTGCTGGCTGAACTTAACAGTAACAAAATGTTAATATAAATTAGTGCAAAATTCCTCCTTGGTCAACAGTCAAAAATCTCAAAAGAAAAATACTGCGGATGCTAGAAATCTGAAATAAAGAGAGAAAATGCTAATGCTGGAAATACTCAGCAGGTCAGGCAGCGCCTATGGAGAGAGAAACAGTTAACGATATTTGTGCAGTATTTGTCAACATTTGACTTCTCCCAGCCTACATTTGGGTTTCTGTCTGCCAAATTAACACTTAGCAATAAAATTGTTCAATGTTAAAATGTTATTTGAATATTGGCAAGTGACAAAATTGTAAATGGGAAAAGCTCTATGTTTTTGTAATTCCGGAATGTGTGCACCAGTATTACATAAAATAGCCCAAAAGGAATAATGTAGAAAACTTAAGACTCTAGGCATGGCTTTATAATCTTTGATTTACCAAATGAAAATTAAAAATTTATAGGTTGTTGAACACTGATCAATTGGTAGAAAGTAAGATTGTAGTATGAAGTTTTTTGTGTTTTTCCACTCATTTAATACTGATTCCTTTTCTGGTTTTCAGGAAGTCATATTTGACAAAAATAAAGGATCTGCAGTACTTAAAAGTTTTAACCTTTACACAAGGATATTAACCATGTGGAGTAATAGTCAAGAGCAAGGTGAAGCGCGAATTCGTATCTCCTACTTCAGCAATAACAACTTTTATTTATATAGCGCCTTTAATGTAGTAAAACGTCCCAAGGTGCTTCACAAACAATATTCAAGCTGACTGGTGGCTAATTCTGAGCGTGATGGCAGAATTCTTAAAATAAAGTATATTGAGATGGAGGGAGAATAACTATTTGTACAGAACAGGAATTAATTGTTTTTAATTCCTCCTCCAAAGCTGCCATCACACGGTCTGCCTGAGATCAACCAACTACCATTTTTAAACTTGATTAAAAGTTCAGCTTAGGAGTAAGGTTATAACAAATATTTGGCCTTCAATGTCAAGGCTAGCTTAACGTGAACCTTCGCACCAATGTTGTAATCACGAATAGAATTGAATTGTGGCTTCCACGGCAGACCACTTCAAGTATAAATTTGAGCCATCACCCCTCTACTTTAGGAAAGCATGTTCATGCGATATTGATTGGCAAAATGTTCTTTGCTAGTTCTGTTCCAGTGACTCACTGTTCTGTTTATAGTTGTGGCACAGCTTCAGCATATTCGTGACGTTACTGTAGAAGAGGAGAGAGTCCGCTATCTGGGGAAAGGTTACGTTGTAGTACTGCGGTTTGCAACTGGTTTTTCACACCCACTTACCCAAAGTGCAGTACTGAGTAATCGAAGGTAAGTGATTAAACTCTCAAATTTATTGTTGAAACTTTTTGCTTTTCAAGTGATTGGGTTAATATATATCAACAATCTATACTAACTTTGTGGAATTATTTTATTATTTAACTGTGGTTTACATCAGTATTATTATACACATCCAAGATGAATTAATCCTTTAACTTGGATAAGCTCTTACTACTTAATTGCATTTCATATTTTCCAACATCAGCATCTCCTCCAGCAGTGCAATTGATGAACAGTGGTATGCTACACATGGTCCATAGGAGCAAATTAAATATATCTCACTTAAAAAAAAATCTGAAAACTGGTAAATTTACTCTATTTGCAACACATCTATTTAGCATAGTTGCATTTAAGGGCAAGCTAGATCAGCAAATGAAGGAGGAAGGAATAGAAGAACATGCTGATCGGGTTAGATGAAGAGGGGTGGGAGGAGGCTCGTGTGGAGTTTAAATGCCTTCGGAGAGCAATTGGGATGAATGGCTTGCCTCTGTGCAGTTAGACTCAGCACTGAGGCAAGCCATGATGTAACAATGTGTAAAACCCACTGTTCATTGGTTCTCTCTGCATAATGTGACAGAAAAAAGATCCAGCCAATTACTAATCATCATCTGATCACTTCCTAGAATATGCAATGAGCTTCTGCAACTTCTATCAGACCTTAATGGGTTTAAATTCTGAAGGGGAGGGAAAAAAGGAAATCTTGCTTGTACTTCTAGTGTTACCCCACCAAACACCACTGGCATTTTGGCCTTGGTTACCCATTGTAAAAGTTAAGTGACCAGTGTAGAAATGTAACTGTACATTTTCTAAAGGCTGTCATTTTAAAAGCAGCGTTACTGGCTACTTGTAAAAATTCACAAAACAAGATGATGGTCTGGGTTCATAATTTTCCACACCATTGTGTGGTTGTGGAATTATCAGCCTGAAGTTAGGTGACCCCTCTTAGGAAAGAAAGGCGGGAGACTTTGAATGTTGCCCCTTGTGTATCTTCTACCTGAACAGAGGCCCACAGAAGTCTGGGAGCAAATCACATACTCGTCCTCTTGAACAAAGCATGAAACTAAGAGCAAAGCAATCACTTATGAAAAGAATTTTACAAGAGGAAAATGAACATCGAGGTGGTCTGGGAGTGGAAAGAAAGGACGTGTTTATCTGGTGTTGCAGCAGTGTTCCAAAGCGCTTCCCATACAATTAATTATTTTGAAGTGCAGTCACTATTGCTGCGAGTAAAACTAAATTGGAGACAATAAAGAACTTGCCTCTTGCCAAATGAATATGGATTAATCTGCAATATTTAATATTTAGATGGAGTCACATAATGATGTGACTTTCTGGAAGTAGGAGGGAAGAGGAGGAAAATGTTGGTTTGTGTTGCTGCTCTAAATGCACTTTTGTGACACTAGGTTTGCAATTCTAATTTATCTTGTTTTTCCCCCTCTTTCACAGTGACGTTGATGCTGTAGCAAAACTGATAACTAACTTTCTAAACCTTAACAAACCGGCCTTTGATGACAAACTGGGATTGTCTCCAGGCAGCAGTGATGATGCCAGCAGTGATGATATCAGCGTTGACAATGAAAAAAACTGAAGATTAACAGCAGGAAACATTTCATGGACATTAAGAACACAACCAAAGTAAACCCAGGGCTTTTAAAGTCTGAACACTTTGTGGAACATTAAAGAATCACCACCTAAACAAGCCAGTTGTGAAACCGCACAGGAATCAATCAATGTCCAGCTCTTAACAAGCTGCTGCATGGTGAACTTCTTTACTGGTGAAATAACAAACTCTAATTTCCACATTCCAGTGTTGCTAATGTGGACTACTTACTTTGGCAAAATGCTACTTTGATCAAATGTACAATAAAAATTGTAAACTGTATGAAATAATAGCTAGTTACTTAGGAAAAACTGAGATGGAGAACCTTGTTTGGGCTGTGACTTTGTCTTTACAACCGCATACTTTCAACCGCTGCGCCGTGCCCCCGACAGCTTTTTTTTGTCGGTGCACCTTGTTTTCCGTGTGGGACTTGGCTGCGCGGCGGCCATTAAAGGCAAGGGGCTAATTGCCGTGGCCGTCATTTTACACTTTTTGCAGGTCGGCCGGACAATTGTGCCCCGAGTTCTGGCAGCCCGGCATCCCCTCTTGGGTACCAGACTGCTGGCCAGGCCGAAACCCTCTCTGGTGGCCCAGTGGACTGAACCGAAAGAATCACTGCTTCTCTCCCCTCTGCTGCTGATTGACAGTGGCGGTGACTCCATCTCGCCTTCACTTCTGCCCCTCTAGAATAATTACCGCCCCCATTATGATCGACTTCGGGTCCGCTTCAAAAAAAAATGACAGCTGAATTTTGCGAAAGAGGCCACCTCATCCGACACTGCGGAGAAATTACTTCAAAACCGTACGGTGTGACCTGTTTTGGGCGGGGGTGAATTTTGGCCCCGTTAACTGTTTCTCTCTCTCTCTACAGATGCTGCCTGACCTGCTGAGTATTTGCCAGCATTTTCTGTTTTTAATTATGGGGTTACTACTTTGACAGAGATAGGCATACGATTAGAAGCACAATTTAATACTGAACACTGTACAGATGAAAATTAACTACATAAGGGAAATATAAATAAAAATGATGCTGGTGGATTATTCGAGATTCTATGGCTGACCTGCTGACTTAGCTGTACTGTAAATTACAAGTAATCCTGGGGAAGGTGGGAGAATAAAACCCTTTGGTTTGATAAATCTTTTGTGTTTGTCAGTATCAGCTTCCACTATCCCCTTGGCAGGGTTGTAAAAATCATTAATGATCTTAAATAGGTACTTAAGCATTCGCGTTTGATGCACTTGCTGGTTCTATTCATGCTGGGAAAAGCATTAAATTTAATCATGCAGACATTTGGCAGGTAAAAATTTGGGTCATCAGCTTTCAGATCATAATACCCCAGATTCGATCGAATTGGGGAACACAGCAACCAGCTGCGAAACTCAATTGTTTGCATGCTGGTAGAATCTTCGTGGACTTGATTGATGGGAGATCAAAGTGTCAGAAAAGCCTTGTTGATGGTGGGACTCGGCTCTATTCTATTCCCTGCCTCTGCATCTCCCGGCATTTCAATCAAATGTGAAACTTGGCTATTCCGCTCAATTGAAAACGCTGTCGCTCCTATAGAACAAAAAGACTAAACGCGATCTGCCAATGCCAGTGATCGTGAATAGTCCTGGCATAAAAAAAAGTCGGAATGCCACCACAGATGTTGCATTTTAAAGTATTCAAAATGTTTCAAAGCAATGTCTTGGTTTCAAAGCAAAGGGTGCTTGAAATGTAAAACTGTTCTATTATCCAACATTAACAGGCAAAAAATAAATCATTTGTATATCATCGTATAAAAGTGATTGGGTTTGAACAGTAAACAGTTTTCTTACTGCAATTATATCATAGGCGGTCCCTCGTGTCGAGGATGACTTGCTTCCATGCCAAAAAGGGATAAGTTTGCAGGTGTTTCAATGAAGGACCTAATATTCCAGATCCCGAACTACATGTTAAAGGGTGGAAGATGCCTGTGCGTGGATTTTTTTTTTTTTTTTTTTTAAAAACGTGGCTGTTGACAAAGCTAGGTCTTGGTCCAGGGCAAGGATTGACCAAGACGACTAAAGACCAGCTCTGCTGCACAGATCTAGTGCACATATATATCGCAGTGTGGGCTGGCCAGTGTTGCCCCTGGGCCTCGCCTCTTCTGGGCCCCGAACACGTTGCTCCATGATCACTCGTCGCTCCTGCACCCCAACCTCGCTGCTCCTGCTCACGCTCCAATCAGTGACCTGGGTTATGGTGATGTCCAATCCAGTCGCCCTCCTGAATTATTTAGGGCCCTGTTGAGACCACACCTGGAGTATTGTGTACAGTTTTGGTCTCCTTACTTAAGGAAGGATATACTTGTCATAGAGGGAGTACAACAAAGGTTCACCAGACTGATTCCTGGGATGGGGGAATTGTCCTAGGAGGAGAGATTGAGTAGACTAGGCCTATATTCTCGAGTTTAGAAGAATGAGAGGTGATCTCATTGAAACATACCACATTCTTACAGGGCTTGACAGGGTAGATGCAGGGAGGATGTTTCCTCTGGCTGGGGAGTCTGGAACCAGGGGTCTCAGTCTCAGAATAAGGGGTTGGCCAGTTAAGACTGAGATGAGAAATTTCTTCACTCAGAAGGTGGTGAATCTTTAGAATTCTCTACCCCAGAGGGCTGTGGAGGCTCAGTCATTGAGTGTATTCAAGACCGAGATCGATAGATTTTTGGATATTAAGAGAATCAAGGGACATGGGGATAGTGCAGGAAAATGGAGTTAAGGTAGAAGATCAGCCATGATCTTATTGAATTGGTGGAACAGGCTCGAGGGGCAGAATGGCCTACTCCTGCTCCTATTTCTTATAATTCTTAAGTAATTTACATATCTTCCATTTTTAAATAAAGCTGCCAGGACAAGGATAAAAGTTTACAACCCAAAGTAGAAAAGTCTTTTTAATAAAATAAATGTTATTTGTTTGAGGTACACTCCTGGCAAAAGTACTATAAACTATTATTCAAGTTGCATCTTCTCTCTAGAATATTTAAAAAAATGATTGCTCAACTTCTTGTTGGATCTAGCTTTGGTTTGAAGGATATACATTGCAATTGGTGAGTGGCTCACAACATTCCATTCTATGGATGCTGCTCGAGTCTTCACTCACCAACATTGTGCTTTGCCCCTCCCCACAGTGAGCATTCCCTCACCCACCGTTTCCCCCAACCCCTTCTTTGCATCCTCTTTATCCATCCCTCCCCACAGACAATTCCCTGATCCCCCGTCCCTTCAGTATCAGCTGTGGCTCAGTTGCAACACTCTTGCCTCCGAGTCAGAAGGTTGTGGGTTCTAGTCTCATTCCAGAGACTGGAGCACAAAGATCCAGGCTGACACTCCAGTGCAGTGCTGAGGGAGTGCTGCACTGTCTTTTGGATGAGACGTTAAACCGAGGCCCTGTCTGCTCTCTCAGGTGGATGTAAAAGATCCCATGGCAATATTTCAGAGTTACTAATGAACTTGAGGTCACCAAAACTCGGCAGCCCATGTCCTAACTCGCACCAAGTCCCGATCACCCATCAACCCTGTGCTCGCTGACCGACTGAGTCCTGGTTAAGCAATGCCTCGATTTCAACATTCTCATCCTTGTTTACAAATCCCTCCATGGCCTTGCCCCTCCCTATCTATGTAATCTCTTTCAGTCTCACAACCCCATGAGATGTCTGCACTCCTCAAATTCAGCCTTTTTGAACTTCCCTGATTATAACTGCTTAACCATTGGTGGCCGTGCCTTCAACTGCTAGGGCCCCAAGCTCTGGAACTCCCTCCCTAAACCTCTCTGCCTCTCTTTTCTTCTTTAAGACGCTCCTTAAAACCTACCTCTTTGACCAAGTTTTGGTCTTCGATTGTCATTTTTTTCTTATGTAGCTCAGTGTCAAATGTATTTGTTTTTTCTTATAACACTGCTGTTAAGTGCCTTGGGACATTTTATACATTAAAGGAGTTATATTAATTAAAGTTGTTGTCATCCCCGGTGTCCTAGCCAATTTTATCCCTCAATCAACATTACAAAAACAGATCATCTGGTCATTATCACATTACTGTTTGTGGGAGTTTGCTGTGCGCAGATAGTTGCAGCGTTTCCTACATTACATCAGTGACTACACTCGAAGTACTTCATTGGCTGTAAAGCACTTTGGGGTGTCCGGTGGCCATGAAGGGCGCTATATAAATGCAAGTCATTTTTCTTTCCTATGCTTCCCTTCGTTGGGGCCAGTTATCCCCCACTTGACCACCTAAATACTGTACTTGGTCTCGACTGTCATTTTCAGAGTGGAAACTTTTCAATATTACAAAGTTTGAATTGCTGTATTTGCACAAAATAGTTTATACCGTAGTAAGCAGTCACCCTTCAGATTGCAGCAGTGGTTTGTGTCCATGGAATATAATTTCATTGTTGAGGCATATGATGAGAATGGAGGGAAACAATGTAGTCCAATCGTTGATTTCAAAGAATTTATTAATATATATTCTGCCTTCAACATGAAATTTTAACATTTGTTTTAAGTATCAAAGCCAAATCTAAATTGAGTAGTAAGGCAAAAAGATAATTAAAAAAAAACATACGAAAGGTTTGTTTTTAGTAATTGATTAAATCAGGACAATGTCTACAGTAAGATGTTTACTAGAGCTGTTTTTTAGTGGGCATAAAGGCAGATACTACAATGTTAGCTAGTCCTTGTTGTATTCCACATTCTTTAAACGTTGAAAAATTAATTCAATTTCTACATGCGCCAAAGTAAGCAACCCTCTCCATTGGTTTGGAATGTTTTATAGATTTAACTATTTGTGATTTGGGTTTATGCTATTCAAAAACATAGTAGGATAATGGATTGAAGGTCATAGGAATAAGTATCTACTGATATAATCAAACTGTCTCTTGCTCACAATAGTCTGTACGGCTGGGGCCCGGCACTGCTGTCTCAGACAGAGTTGAATCACGGAGTGGTGATGATCGTCTGGAGTTTCAGTTAATTATGAAACTTTTATGTAGAACTCCCCCTCAGGAGATGAAATAGGTAGTTTTCATACCAGGATCGACTGTTTGGACATAGTGGGCTTGATGAACTAAATGGTCTCATTCTCATTTCATGCTAATTTTCTTGTTCTTGTTAATTACGATGTGTTTGGATTCACCTTGAATGAAAATAATTGTAAGTCACCAAAGGAGATCATGCATTCAAATTAAATGCTTCAAAGCGATGTTTTAAAAAAAAAATCACAATATAATTGCATTTTTATTTTAAGTTCTCTGATGTCAAAATTTCATCCATATCTTGCACAAACTGTTGCAACCTTGTCAAGGCTGGGTTAACATGTTCTTCTAGCCACTCTTCCACAGTATCTGGATAATAGATTCTTTCCAGTGCTGTACGCAGCTCACTTACAGCTACCTTCCAATTTGCATGGACACTAGAAGAGAGTCATTACCCATTATTACTCAATTTCTCAGATAGCTGAGGTTTGTTGAAATTTCAGATCAATACTCCCGTCTCAATAGTTCATATTTCAACATTTTTGAAGCATATATAATGTACAAAATACAGTAGCAACATAATACAAACGTACCCTCTGACTTCTCCTTCGAAATGGCAAATTATAATGGGGTGGACAAACTTCTTCTTTCTGTGGTAGGTACTGAACCATCCTTTTATGTATCTAATGCAAAACAATAGAGAGAAGCAAGAAGACTGAGGGAGATATTTTGTGCTGCTATTAATTTCCGCTATGTTGTTACATTTTCTAAAACAACAAAAAAATGAAAAGAACTTGGATTCAAGAGTTAAGTTATGAAGAGAAATTACACAAATTAGGCTTGTATTCCCTAGAATTTAGAAGGTTAAGGGGAGATCTGATTGAAGTTTTCAGGATATTAAGGGGAACAGATAGGGTAGATAGAGGGAAACTAGTTCCGCTGGTTGGGGATTCCAGGACGAGGGGACATAGTCTAAAAATTAGAGCCAGACCTTTCAAGAGTGAAGTTATGAAATACTTCTATACACAACGGGTGGTAGAAGTTTGGAACTTTCTTCCTCAAACGGGAATTGATGTTAGATCAATTGTTAATTTTAAATCGGAGATGAATAGCTTTTTGTTAACCAAAGGTATTAAGGGATACGGGCCAAAGGCAGGTATATGGAGTTAGATCGGAGATCAGCCATGATCTTATCGAACGGCGGAACAGGCTCGAGGGGCTCCTGTTCCTCTGTTTATGCACCATTTTTCACATTCTCTAAATGTCCCACAAACAGTAATGAGATAAGTGACTGGTTAATCTGTTTTTGGTATTGTTGGTTGAAGTATAAATGGTGCCAGCACACTGGAACGATTCCACTATGCGAGTAGTGCAAGATTATATTTTACATCCACCTAAACAGGCAGATAGGTCCTCGGTCTAATGTCTGATTTGAAAGACAATGCAGCACTCCCAAAGCACTGCACTGAACTGTCAGCCTAGATTATGTGCTCAAGTCTCTGGAGTGGGGCTTGAACCCAAGGACTTGTGACTCAGCGACGATGTGGTTCCACTGAAACAAATCCAATTATAACATTTGACTATTAGTTCCACATTCCCTGGCATTGCACAATATTTCAAATTGTTACTAATTGATTTTAAGATAAAATGATTGAAGCTGGGCCAGTGATTAATACTTTTGTCTTAAACTGTATCGATGACTTGAAACATCTGCCCTACTGTTAGGAGCTAACATTTTGCAAGAGTATAGTTAATGTTTGGTATCAATTGGCACAGCAATAAACTTTTAAAATTATACAAAAAATGATTCCAATACGTCAAGTTAAAACCTTTTGAATAATTCATTTTTATGACATAAATTTCCTTATCATTTTTACCAATTCATTTTGAGGATGTAATAAATGCAACATCAGTTTAAAAAAAAGTCAAATTATGAAATAACGCAGAAAAACAACTGCAGAAATAAAGGCCTCGGTTTTCTAATTGGACTTAACTTAACACCCGTGTTAAAGTAATGCCAATCAGAAAATATGGTTATAAAAGTTTACCAAACATATAAAACATGCAGAGCTAACATTGAATTGTTAGGCAAAGCAATTGAAGCTTCAGTTTAAACAGACAGGTTAATGCCTTCACTGAACAAGTAGAAAGGGGAATTCCATACAAATGCATTAACGTGTTTGTTGCTCGTGTCACACAGCACGATTTCTGCCTCAATATCCCGCACCTCATTGCAGATACACCTCACTCGGATGAGCACAAGAGAGCCACCAGAAAAAATACATGTGGCCAATATTTTCCACTTGCCATATGTGGATGGGCGCATGCACTTCAATTTAACAAGAGAAATATGGCTCTGCTGTATTGACTACTGCTTAACCTGAGTGAACGCTATGCACTTGGGCTGTCATTTAGGCCCCAGTGTTCACTATTAAAAAGGTCACCTTGAGCAAGACTTTGCCAGAAGGATCTGTGCAAATTGCTCTTGGAGCGATACTGTGCCCAAGCCTCAGGAGCAGCATTTCTTTCAAAAAAATATGGCTACTTTTTCAGGCGGTTTGGTGGCTGCCTTTTCCTGGAGTTTGCCACAGCCAGTCTCTATCCGCAGTCTGGTGCAATGCACCGGTGGGGGCTGTGGACTCCGCCTTTTGTATGCAGGTGATCTCAGGGCCAGAAATCTGGCCAGGGACAGAGGGCATTCTCGTGGTGGACAGAAGTCCCACCCCTCCGGAGGTGCCACCAGCCAGAAAATCCAGGCCTTAAACTCGACAGGGAAATAGAATTCAACATTTTATACATTTTCTGCAAATGTGTTAACTGCCCACATGTATGAAATTGAAAAAAATATAAAGTTACAGCACTTACATGTTTTCTTCAAGAAGTTTATCAACAGACTCCTTTAGGTAGTTGATCACCTGAGTTACACGATGAAATATATCACTGCCTGGAAAATTGCCAGCATCTTCAATGCTGAAAAATAAATACATTGGGCTCCACTTAATTTAACCTGTTATCTGTCACCTTTCGCTTACCTTTTGAAGTCCTAATTCTTTCCAATAAATTTGTATTAATTTTATTTAATGTTACATTTTATTGACACGATACAGCAATATTTTAAGATATAAGAAACATAAGAACATAAGAATTAGGAACAGGAGTAGGCCATCTAGCCCCTCGAGCCTGCTCCGCCATTCAATAAGATCATGGCTGATCTGGCCGTGGACTCAGTTCCACTTACCCGCCCGCTCCCCGTAACCCTTAATTCCCTTATTGGTTAAAAATCTATCTATCTGTGACTTGAATACATTCAATGAGCTAGCATCAACTGCTTCCTTGGGCAGAGAATTCCACAGATTCACAACCCTCTGGAAGAAATTCTTTCTCAACTCGGTTTTAAAATGGCTCCCCTGTATTTTGAGGCTATGCCCCCTAGTTCTAGTCTCCCCGACTAGTGGAAACAACCTCTCTGCCTCTATCTTGTCTATCCCTTTCATTATTTTAAATGTTTCTATAAGATTACCCCTCATCCTTCTGAACTCCAACGAGTAAAGACCCAGTCTACTCAATCTATCATCATAAGGTAACCCCTTCATCTCCGGAATCAGCCTAGTGAATCGTCTCTGTACCCACTCCAAAGCCAGTATATCCTTCCTTAAATAAGGTGACCAAAACTGCACGCAGTACTCCAGGTGCGGCCTTACCAATACCCTATACAGTTGCAGCAGGACCTTCCTGCTTTTGTACTCCATCCCTCTCGCAATGAAGGCCAACATTCCATTCGCCTTCCTGATTACCTGCTGCACCTGCAAACTAACTTTTTGGGATTCATGCACAAGGACCCCCAGGTCCCTCTGCACCTCAGCATGTTGTAATTTCTCCCCATTCAAATAATATTCCCTTTTACTGTTTTTTTCCCCCCCAAGGTGGATGGCCTCACACTTTCCGACATTGTATTCCATCTGCCAAACCTTAGCCCATTCGCTTAACCTATAATCTCTTTGCAGCCTCTCTATGTCCTCTACACAACCCGCTTTCCCACTAATCTTTGTGTCATCTGCAAATTTTGTTACACTACACTCTATCCCTTCTTCCAAGTCATCCATGTATATTGTAAACAGTTGTGGTCCCAGCACCGATCCCTGTGGCACACCACTAACCACCGATTTCCACCCCGAAAAGGACCCATTTATCCCGACTCTCTGCTTTCTGTTCGCCAGCCAATTCTCTATCCATGCTAATACATTTCCTCTGACTCCGCGTACCTCTATCTTCTGCAGTAACCTTTTGTGTGGCACCTTATCGAATGCCTTTTGGAAATCTAAATACACCACATCCATTGGTACACCTCTATCCACCATGCTCGTTATATCCTCAAAGAATTCCAGTAAATTAGTTAAACATGATTTCCTCTTCATGAATCCATGCTGCGTCTGCTTGATTGCACTATTCCTATCTAGATGTCCCGCTATTTCTTCCTTAATGATAGTTTCAAGCATTTTCCCCACTACAGATGTTAAACTAACCGGCCTATAGTTACCTGCCTTTTGTCTGCCCCCCTTTTTTTTTTTTTTTTTACACAGAGGCGTTACATTAGCTGCTTTCCAATCCGCTGGTACCTCCCCAGAGTCCAGAGAATTTTGGTAGATTATAACGAATGCATCTGCTATACCTTCCGCCATCTCTTTTAATACCCTGGGATGCATTTCATCAGGACCAGGGGACTTGTCTACCTCGAGTCCCATTAGCCTGTCCAGCACAGTAGTGATAGTGATTGTCTCAAGGTCCTCCCTTCCCACATTCCTGTGACCAGCAATTTTTGGCATGGTTTTTGTGTCTTCCACTGTGAAGACTGAAGCAAAATAATTGTTTAAGGTCTCAGCCATTTCCATATTTCCCATTATTAAATCCCCCTTCTCATCTTCTAAGGGACCAACATTTACTTTAGTCACTCTTTTCCATTTTATATATCTGCAAAAGCTTTTACTATCTGTTTTTATGTTTTGCGCAAGTTTACCTTCGTAATCTATCTTTCCTTTCTTTATTGCTTTTTTAGTCATTCTTTGCTGTTGTTTAAAATTTTCCCAATCCTCTAGTTTCCCACTAACCTTGGCCACCTTATACGCATTGGTCTTTGATTTGATACTCTCCTTTATTTCTTTGGTTATCCACGGCTGGTTATCCCTTCTCTTACCACCCTTCTTTTTCACTGGAATATATTTTTGTTGAGCACTATGAAAGAGCTCCTTAAAAGTCCTCCACTGTTCCTCAATTGTGCCACCGTTTAGTCTGTGTTTCCAGTCTACTTTAGCCAACTCTGCCCTCATCCCGCTGTAGTCCCCTTTGTTTAAGCATAGTACGCTCGTTTCTGACACAACTTCCTCACCCTCAATCTGTATTACAAATTCAACCATACTGTGATCACTCATTCCGAGAGGATCTTTTACTAGGAGATTGTTTATTTTTCCTGTCTCATTACACAGGACCAGATCTAAGATAGCTTGCTCCCTTGTAGGTTCTGTAACATACTGTTCTAAGAAACAATCCCGTATGCATTCTATGAATTCCTCCTCCAGGCTACCCAGTGTGATTTGAGTTGACCAATCGATATGTAGGTTAAAATCCCCCATGACTACGGCCGTTCCTTTTTCACATGCCTCCATTATTCACTTAATTATTGCCCGCCCCACTATGAAGTTATTATTTGGGGGCCTATAAACTATGCCCACCAGTGAATTTTTCCCCTTACTATCTCTAATCTTCACCCACAATGATTCAACATTTTGTTCATTAGAGCCAATATCGTCTCTCACAACTGCCCTGATATCATCCTTTATTAACAGAGATACCTCCTGCAGCCCCTTTATATTCAGTGGCCCTTTTTGTTTTTTGCCTTGGGTTTCTCTGCCCTCCACTTTTACTCATCTCCTTTCTGTCTTTTGCTTTTGTCTCCTTTTTGTTTCCCTCGGTCTCCCTGCATTGGTTCCCATCCCCCTGCTTATAATTACTGCATGGTACAATCAAAGATTGACACTTCTATAACAGGTCCTGGCCTTTCATACATTGAAGTTATGGCAAAATGGTTCACATAAAAATGTTTGAAGAAATTCACCAATCTTATTGGAGTGAAACTGCTGTTGTGTCTTTTCATCGGCAAACTGCAAGAGCATCAAACATGTTTAACATTTTGGAGCTGTATGCTTTGGGTTACATTGCTTAAACCCCCAGGTGTAAGCCGTTAACCAAAATGAAGTTCAACAGTAAGAAGGAAATTCAATTTTGTCTTTGATAATATTCAACATTTTATTTCATACAGAATATGGGGCCCAAGTTTCGGCCTGAGTTGTTCCTGATTTTTTGGAGCAACTGGTGTAGACGGAGTATCTTAGAAATTCAAATTCTCGGCATTTAGTTTGCTCCAGTTCTAGTCAGTTAGAACAGTTTCACTTTGGAACCGAATTTTTTTTTCAAAAGGGGGCGTGTCCGGCCACTTACGCCTGTTTTCAAAGTTTCGGCAGTGAAAACTTACTCCATACTAACTTAGAATGGAGTAAGTGAAGATTTTTTTACGTTCGAAAAAACCTTGTCTACACTTTAGAAAATCAGGCGTAGGTTACAAATTAGGCGTAGGAAATGGGAGGGGGAGGGGTTTAAAGGGAAGTTTACAAACATTAAACACTTCAGTTTTACAAATAAAGAGCCATCATCAATAATAAATGATAAATACATCAATAAATCAACCAATAAATCAATCCAAAAAAATTGTTTAAATTTTTAAAAAAAAAAATCAATAAAACATTTTCTACTTACCGACTGCAGCACCGAGAGTCCTTCAACAGCGGGGGGGGGGGGGGGGGGGGGGGCTGGGCGGAGAAGGAGAGAAGATGTAGGGAGGGAGGGAAGGAAGGAGAGAGGAGGGAGGGGAAGGAGAGATGAGAGAGGGAGGGAAGGAGAGAGGGGGGAAGGAGAAGGAGAGAGCGGGGGGGGGGGGGGGGGAGGGAGAGAAGGAGGCTGAACGGCCAGGCCCAAGACCTCGGGCTAGATTTACAGGTAGGTGGCGTCGGGTCGCCGGGGGAGCGGGAGTCGAGTCGGGTTGGGAGGAAGCAGGAGCTGGGCGTGGGAGGCAGCCTTATGCACGCAACCCCAGTGAGGCCATTCGGCCAGGGCTAGGGGCTGCGTGCTTCGGGCCCCTCCCACACAGTTTTGGCCGCATGGAGCTACTGCACATGCGCGCCCACTGTAGCGCGCATGTGCAGAGGTCCCGGCACTGTTTTCGGCGCAGGGACCTGACTCCGCCCCCAACAGCTCGTGCTGCGCTGCGCCTGGCTGCAGAAGACCTACAGGGAGCCGGAGAATAGGGAAGTTTTTTTTAGGCACACTTTCTGGCGCGTAAAACGGGCATCCAGGTCCGGGCTGTGCCGTTTTAGGCGCGTCCCGAAATTTGGCCCCATGATTTCCGTAAGAAATGCCTTATCTTCTGAATGATACCATGTTATAGCACAGAAACAGGCCATTCAACTCATAAAGTCTGTGCTAATGTTTTTCTCCACGAGGCATCTTGTCCATTTCCACCCTCGTTTGTTTACCATTCTCTCCATTATTACTCTTAAATCATGCAACTATCTAATTCCATTCTAAAATGATTGATGGATTCACTTTGACAGCAGTTAGAGGCAGAGAATTGCAAATTCTAACCACCCTCTATGTAAAGATGTTTTTTCTAACTTCCCCCTGAATTCCTTTTGTGATTGACTTAAATTTATGCTGTCTTGTTACCATCTCACTGACCAGTGGAAATGACCGATCATTATTTGTCTTATCATAACCATAAAGTCCTCTATCTCAGTGCAGTGAAAAAGCCCCAAATCATAACTGGTAACATCATAGCAAATCCTCAGCCCTGGTAACATCTTAGCAAATCTACATTGCCCCTTTTTTGATATCTTTCCTATATGGATGCCCAGTACAAATAGACCATAGAAACAATGAAATCTTGTGGATTTTTATTTCTAACTAAAAGTAGAAGAAACACAGATTGATTTTCAATGATTTATAGATTCCTCGAACCATTTTATTAGCATATTTGAAATGAAACAGGGCAGATGATATTCAAATGAAGTCTCTTGATCAGTTACCTTAGAGAGTTCATTCTCAACGCTTTGAATCCAAGAGACTGTTTCACAAAGTCCTCTTCTTTGTCAGAGAACATTCCTATTTTGGAACACACAATATTTAATTTTTTTTAAGCAAGGGGAAAGAACAACAATTCTTGTGCCAAATGAAGGAATTTAGGGCATTATTCCAGATTAAAATCATTTTAAAATTTGAGTCTGGCTTTATTCTGGATCATATTCTCCCAAAACTCATTAGAACAATTAGGGTAAACAAAAGTCTCCATGTGTACCCACTCAAAAATAAGTGAAGAGCATTTTTAATTTTGTCCATAAGTGGTTCTGATTCTCAATAGAGCTCATTTTGGGCGAAAGCTTATCAGTGTATTAATGATACTGTATTCCTCGCACACTTGCTATAATTGTGAATACATTTTGTATTAATGAAAATGATATACAAAATACAAATTACCTTGCTTTTGAGCAGGAAGAGAAATGTGATAATAGATGCTTCGCCAAATATATATCCGGTAGTTTCATGGTGACCTTTACTGATTCTAGCTTTTTATTCCAGATTTATTTCATGTATTTAAATTCCCCAGCTGCCATGGTGGGATTTGAACTCTTCTCACCGATTAGTCCAGGCCTCTGGATTACTAGTCCAGTAACAACACCACGATGCTACCGTTCCATAGGAACATAGAAACATAGAAAATAGGTGCAGGAGTAGGCTATCCAGCCTGCACAATATGATCAGTACCCAGTTCCTGCTTTCTCTCCATACCCCTTGATCCCTTTAGCCGCAAGGGCCATTTCTAACTCCCTCTTGAATATATCCAATGAACTGGCATCAACAACTCTCTGCGGTAGGGAATTCCATAGGTTAACAACTCTCTGAGTGAAGAAGTTTCTCCTCATCTCAGTCCTAAATGGCTTACCCCTTATCCTAAGACTATGTCCCCTGGTCCTGGACTTCCTCAACATCGAGAACATTCTTCCTGCATCTAACCTGTCCAGTCCCATCAGAATTTTATATGTTCCTATGAGATCCCCTCTCATCCTTCTAAACTCCAGTGAATACAGGCCAAGTCGATCCAGTCTCTCCTCATAGGTCAGTCCTGCCATCCCAGGAATCAGTCTGGTGAACCTTCGCTGCACTCCCTCAATAGCAAGAACGTCCTTCCTCAGATTAGGAGAGCAAAACTGAACACAATATTCTAGGTGGAGCCTCACCAAGGCCCTGTACAACTGCAATAAGACTTCCCTGCTCCTATACTCAAATCCCATAGCTATGAAGACCAACATACCATTTGCCTTCTTCACCGCCTGCTGTACGTGCATGCCAACCTTCAATGACTGATGAATCATGACACCCAGGTCTCGCTGCACCTCCCCTTTTCCTAATTTGCCGCCATTTAGATAATATTCTGCCTTCGTGTTTTTGCCCCCAAAGTGGATAACCTCACATTTATCCACATTATACTGCATCTGCCATGTATTTGCCCACTCGCCTAACCTGTCCAAGTCACCCTGCAGCCTCTTAGTGTCCTCCTCACAGCTCACATTGCCACCCAGTTTAGTGTCATCTGCAAACTTGGAGATATTACACTCAATTCCTTCATCCAAATCATTAATATATATTGTAAAGAGCTGGGGTCCCAGCACTGAGCCCTGCGGCAGGCCACTAGTCACTGCCTGCCATTCTGAAAAGGACCCGTTAATCCCGACTCTCTGCCAACCAGTTCTCTATCCACGTCAGTACATTACCCCCAATACCATGTGCTTTGATTTTGCACAACAATCTCTTGTGTGGGACCTTGTCAAATACCTTTTGAAAGTCCAAATACACCACATCCACTGGTTCTCCCCTGTCCACTCTAATAGTTACATCCTCAAAAAATTCAAGAAGATTTGTCAAGCATGATTTCCCCTTCATAAATCCATGCTGACTTGGACCAATTCGATCACTGCTTTCCAAATGTGCTGCTATTTCATCCTTAATGGTTGATGCCAACATTTTCCCCACTACTGATGTCAGGCTAACTGGTCTATAATTACCAGTTTTCTCTCTCCTTCCTTTTTTAAAAAGTGGTGTTACATTAGCAACCCTCCAGTCCATAGGAACTGATCCAGAGTCGATAGACTGTTGGAAAATTATCACCAATGCATCCACTATTTCTAGGGCCACTTCCATAAGTACTCTGGGATGTAGACGATCAGGCCCTGGGGATTTCCCTTGTTAGCCACGGTTGAGCCACCTTCCCCGTTTTTAATTTACTCCAGACAGGGATGTACAATTGTTGAAGTTCGTCCATATGATCTTTAAAGGTTTGCCATTGCCTATCCACCATCAACCCTTTAAGTATCATTTGCCAGTCTAATCTCGGCAATTTGCGCCTCATACCATCAAAGTTACCTTTCCTTAAGTTCAGGACCCTAGTTTCTGAATTAACTTTGTCACTCTCCATCTTAATAAAGAATTCTACCATATTATGGTCTGGAGCCACCCAGTTTATTTTTCATTCATCCAGTTATACTCCAAATCTTCTCAGTTAATTACTACTTTAAAAATAAAGACAAAAGTTTACTTTTATCTTTCCACAGTACACATAAAATAATTAGAAATGAAGGCTTAAGCACATTGTCACTTATTGGAAGATGCTTGATTCATTTGCAAGTAGAAGTTGCACATATATTTAACAGTATGCTATCATTTACCAGCACTGTGCTTTGTTTTAATGCTTCCGTTACAAACCTCACACATAGTAAATTTTAAGCTCTGAGTAAAGACAGTGGATTATGTGCTTTAGCTTGAATGCCAAGGCAGAGTCAGCAAATGCATCTAAAAATAAACCACACTTTGTAAACGGTGTATTTAACTGAAATGTATGCATCTTTATTTACCATGCAGGGAAGGAAGAACATGGGCTTTGGTAGGAAGAGAGGTTGTTTGTATGGAAGCTATTGATTAAAAGAAAAAAAACTAAAAAACGAGTAAATGTTGTTTAACTTTGGTAGTTGATTGCATTTATTAAGAAAGAGGGCAATACTGAGTAATTTATTTATTAAATAGGCAAAGGGAACTTGGGACTTTGTTGGGAAGGAAAAGCGGTGGAATTGAAATCATTGCTCTAACGAAAATATTATTTCATTACTGCATTCTCTTCCTTGTGTTAAAATGCTCCCACCTTCACTGCTGCTACATATCCACCTAAAACTTGAGAAGGTGGGCAAGTCCTATCAATACAAAGTTGTAAATGTCTAGTCGATGGAACACACAAGTAGTGGTGGCTCCCTTATGAATTTCTTTGCCATGCAAAGCGGTCAACATTAAAGAAAGGATATTTGCGATTAGCTAGAGTGATGTTGCTTGTAACTCGATTTAAATGTAGAAGGACAGATTTTCCAAGTCCTCACATGCCATGAATACACATCGGAAAAGTCTGTGTCCACAGCCCTGCTCGTGGTATTCAACAACTCAGAGAATCTGCACTAAAACAGTGCTTTTTATGAACAGTTCCTTCTAAACCAAGAACAAGTGTTTAAACCAGACTGAGCACATCGCATTCTTAATGACCAATATTTGAAGATCTAGCCTCGGGAAGCAATTCACTCCCTGTGTAGAAGTCTTGAAGACAACTGTAGACCAGATGGAGAGGTCTTCATCATGTAATAAGCTCAGCGAGCCAATGGCTGTTTAAAACATCTTTAAGCACTTTATATACAATATGCCTTACCATTTCTCAGAGTCTGCAGAGAGACTGCCAAGGATGGAATCCCCACAGGTAGTAGTTCACACAAAACGGAAAAATGATCATATCTTGCAAAACAAAACAGACAAAATAAATAGAGAAACCATGACTATTTACATCATTTGCCTTTACTCTACGTTGTGTACACATACGTTTCCAAACGTGCGGTAGAAAATTCAGACTATGAAAGTTTCTTCTATCATTTAAGTTTCGGCTAAACATTTCTCCTTGCAAACAGTCAGATTGGCCAATAACCTGTATTAAAATTCTCCATTTGAGAATCGGTTAAATCCTGCATCAATAGAAATAAACAACCAGAAAAAGCAAAAAAAGAACTATGGCTTATATACAGATACATCTTCCAATTTCAGAGAAAAAAATTGGCAATACAGATATAACGTCCCGAAACCGGAAACCTCGGGACCGAGACCATTCCGGTTTTCTGGTTTTTCCGGATTTCAGGGAAGAAATCTGACTTCCCGAATCCGGAAACATCTTGGGTCTAATTTTGAGTATTAATGGATTTCGGAGACAATTGGATGTCCCGAATCCGGAAACCCTTGGGCTGACTTTCATGTATTTTCGGATTTCGGAGCATTACATCTGACGGCCCGAATCCGGCAACCACAAGGTCAGGCCGCGCCGGGCTGCGTATATTTTTGGATTCCTGCTTGGAGGAAGGTATGTACAGTTTAAAAGTCCGGTTTTCAAGAAATATTTCCGGATTCCAGACAATGATTCTTGCAATGTGCACAATGTCCGGTTTTCAGACAATTCCTGTTTTTAGAACTCTGGAGTTTGGATGTTCTACCTGTACTCACTGGGGGAAGTATGAACAAAGAACGGTCCAGATATTATAAAACATGAAATTCAATGAGATGGAAATGCGAAACAGTTGCTATACTACTGCAATTTTCTAGTGTTGCTAACTTTAAGTGCTTTGTCTTTTTATAAATATAAAACACACTAAAATCTAAAACAAAATTGGTTCTTCAGGCAACCAAAATTGGGTAAAACTCTGCTTTGTCGCAAACAACACTGATATGGTTGTGTGAAATTCCCCTGTACTATTTGAACTGAGGCGTTGACCCATTTCAAATATTCAGGTTATTGCCTTTGTTGAAGTAGTAGATGGCAGCATTTTATACAAACGCATTTGTCACTGATACATTTGGGTTGACATTCCACTGTATGGTATGAGTTAAACTGCTGTTTTCCCTTCAGATTGATTTCTTCCCTTAACACTGTTTCGGAGGGTGATAATGGCAATTGATTTAATTGGAGCGGGTGTGCTGATCGAGAGATACTGAATCAATTATTAAAAAAACAGGTAGAAAGAAAAGGTACGTGTTAGACTGTAGTGCAAACACTGCAATAACAGGGGCTTTTTGAACCGGGATAGGCCTTTGTGCATCCTCACTTACCTCTGCCAACCAGTGAGCGCGATGCCCTGTAACTGAATGGAGACCCTTGGCAGAGCTTCAGCCACCTTCAGCCACTGTAGGTGATTCGCGAAGTGGTAGTTAATGGATGTTAGAGACTGAGCTGCACCTGTCGCTCCTTTAAAGGCACTTGCAAACCAAATCTGAGAGAATCCAGCGCTCTGGTAATTTTCTATTTGAGACACTAAGTGAATAAAATCAAGTTAACATCGCTTAACGATACACAATTTGTCCTATTATGTTTAACACGAACAGCATATGTGGGAAACAAACACATTTTGTAATAGTTTACCATAAAAGTTACTGCAAAGCAAAAAAAAAAGGTTGTTCTCAGCCTAATGACAGGTAGTGAGCGAGACACCGATTTCAGCTGCTGCTGAGTGACATTCTTAATCACAAATTGATTGTCATTATCAGACATGCCATCAGAAACCAAATCTCCACTGGGTTCATTTTTTCAAATCAGTGACAATACACTAGTGAAGTGCATGAAATGTTAAGATGTATTAAACAACATAAAAATAATTTTAAAAGCATCATCATAGGCGGTCCCTCAAAATGAAGATGACTTGCTTCCACGCCAAAAAAAAAGGATGAGTTCACAGGTGTTTCGAATGAAGAACCCGAACTATATCCTGAAGGGTGGAAGATGCCTGGGCGTGGATTTTTTTGAAGTGTGGTGTCCGTTGCACACCGGCCACCACACGGGCTTGACAGAGCTAAGTCTTGGTCCAGTGGCAAGGATTACCCAAGACAACTGGAGACCTGCTCTGCTGCACGGACCTAGTATGCACACATATCGCAGTGTGGGCTGGCCCGTGCTGCCCCTGGGTCCCTGGCCCTGAACTCACGCCTCCACTGCGCCCCGATCACATCCCTCCACAGTCTCTCGCCGCTCCTGCTGCATCTGCCCACGCTCCAATCACCGACTTGGACCTTGCTGACATCACTCTTCGCTGCCGTTGCCCTCCTGCATCAGCTCGCGCGGGACCTTGTAGTGGCCTGCCTCCATGCTGCTCCCTGGGCTGCACGCCACTCCTTTTATGGCCCTGACCTGCTGCTGATCCTAAATCTACAATAGTGTGTGAAAGTTTCCACTGAATAAAATCTCCAATTAGAAAGAGCTTGCTGACAATTCTTACTGACTTTCACATTACACACAGTGGCCCCTCCATTATCCACCAGGAAGAAGGGGAATGGGAATTGGTGGGGAATCCGTGTCCCCAAATGTTGCCCCTCCCATCTGGTGTAGCAAACCCCTCGGCACGGGAATGGAGACAAATCCAGACCAAAACTGTACGCAGTACTCCAGGTGTGGTCTTACCAACGCCCTGTACAGTTGTAGCAGGACTTCCCTACTTTTATATTCCATCCCCCTTGCAACAAAGGCCAGCATTCCATTTGCCTTCCTGATTACTTGCTGTACCAGCATAAGGAGCGGCGTGCGGCCCAGGGTGCAGTGTGGAGGCCCCGACCTTTAAAAGCACACTACAAATAAAATGTGCAAAGAGTAATTAATTAAAGCAAATTGGGGGTGACTGCTGTAGTCATGGGAACATGCTGTAGAAGTGGTTCGAGTTTATTGGTGCAGAAGATTTTAGCCACACTGTAACTTTTGTGATGGCCTTTTTATAATGAACTTCTCAGGATATTTAAAAAATACATTAAAAATATAAATAAATCTAGCCATGCTAATGGGTTCTGTTCTGATAAATTGTCATGACACAATTTCTTGCAAGAAACAGTGTTAAAGGAATGTGATGCATGACTTTACTAATCTATAAACAAAAAGATTGACACAGCTTGTCTTTGCTATATTTTATATTCCTCCTTTAGATGAGCATAATTGCCAATAATTCACTCATTTAAACGTAGAATGTGAAGTGACACCTTTCCCAATTATACTGTTCTAATTTTGAACCGCTTCTGCTAAAATAAATACAGTATAACGATATACAAAAACGCATGGCACTCAGTTTTTGTTGCTCCTTAAAATTAAGCCAAGAAATACTTTGTTAATTTTCAGATTGCCATTGGTATGGATACTGAAAACAAAACAAGGTTACTTACTTATTTTATTCACATCAAGGTCAGCATTATAATCCCAGATCATTGGTTCAACAAGCTGATCCAACATGGATTCTAATGGGAGATAAAAGACAAAAAGCTTTTCAATAAGATTTGCATCAAAAGGCAAAAACAAAGTAATTTAAAAATTGAAATTCAAAATAATAACAGATTTTTTTTCTCATTTAAAAATGGCCCCAAAATAAATATAAACCTCAGTACATCAGGGTTACTTTTTCAATTCATAATTGTATTTGTGTGTTTGATTCATTAGTGATGCCTTGATAAGAAAATTCTAGGATGTCATTTTCCTGGTAAAAATATTATAATGATATTGATAGCCACAAATTTTTAAGGAAAACTATGCATTTTTTAATCTACTTTGTTAGAAACATAGAAAATAGGTGGAGTAGGCCATTCGGCCCTTCTAGCCTGCACCGCCATTCAATGAGTTCATGGCTGAACATTCAACTTCAGTACCCCATTCCTGCTTTCTCGCCATACCCCTTGATCCCCCGAGTAGTAAGGACCTCATCTAACTCCTTTTTGAATATATTTAGTGAATTGGCCTCAACAACTTTCTGTGGTAGAGAATTCCACAGGTTCACCACTCTCTGGGTGAAGAAGTTCCTCCGCATCTCGGTCCTAAATGGCTTACCCCTTATCCTTAGACTGTGACCTCTGGTTCTGGACTTCCCCAACATTGGGAACATTCTTCCTGCATCTAACCTGTCTAACCCCGTCAGAATTTTAAATGTTTCTATGAGGTCCCCTCTCATTCTTCTGAACTCCAGTGAATACAAGCCCAGTTGATCCAGTTTTTCTTGATAGGTCAGTCCCGCCATCCCAGGAATCAGTCTGGTGAACCTTTGCTGCACTCCCTCAATAGCAAGAATGTCCTTCCTCAAGGTAGGAGACCAAAACTGTACACAATACTCCAGGTGTGGCCTCACCAATGCCCTGTACAACTGTAGCAACACCTCCCTGCCCCTGTACTCAAATCCCCTTGCTATGAAGGCCAACATGCCATTTGCTTTCTTAACCGCCTGCTGCACCTGCATGCCAACCTTCAATGACTGATGTACCACGACACCCAGGTCTCTTTGCACCTCCCCTTTTCCTAATCTGTCACCATTCAGATAATAGTCTGTCTCTCTGTTTTTACCACCAAAGTGGATAACCTCACATTTATCCACATTATACTTCATCTGCCATGCATTTGCCCACTCACTTAACCTATCCAAGTCGCTCTGCAGCCTCACAGTATCCTCCTCGCAGCTCACACTGCCACCCAACTTAGTGTCATCTGCAAATTTGGAGATACTACATTTAATCCCCTCATCTAAATCATTAATGTACAGTGTAAACAGCTGGGGCCCCAGCACAGAACCTTGCGGTACCCCACTAGTCACTGCCTGCCATTCTGAAAAGTACCCATTTACTCCTACTCTTTGCTTCCTGTCTGACAACCAGTTCTCAATCCATGTCAGCACACTACCCCCAATCCCATTTGCTCTAACTTTGCACATCAATCTCTTGTGTGGGACCTTGTCGAACGCCTTCTGAAAATCCAAATATACCACATCAACTGGTTCTCCCTTGTCCACTCTACTGGAAACATCCTCAAAAAATTCCAGAAGATTTGTCAAGCATGATTTCCCTTTCACAAATCCATGCTGACTTGGACCTATCATGTCACCTCTTTCCAAATGCACTGCTATGACATCCTTAATAATTGATTCCATCATTTTACCCACTACCGATGTCAGGCTGACCGGTCTATAATTCCCTGTTTTCTCTCTCCCTCCTTTTTTAAAAAGTGGGGTTACATTGGCTACCCTCCACTCTATAGGAACTGATCCAGAGTCAATGGAATGTTGGAAAATGACTGTCAATGCATCCACTATTTCCAAGGCCACCTCCTTAAGTACTCTGGGATGCAGTCCATCAGGCCTGGGGATTTATCGGCCTTCAATCCCATCAATTTTCCCAACACAATTTCCCGGATAATAAGGATTTCCCTCAGCTCCTCCTCCTTACTAGACCCCCCGACCCCTTTTATAACCGGAAGGTTGTTTGTGTCCTCCTTAGGTGAATACCGAACCAAAGTACTTGTTCAATTGGTCCGCCATTTCTTTGTTCCCCATTATGACTTCCCCTGATTCTGACTGCAGGGGACCTACGTTTGTCTTTACTAACCTTTTTCTCTTTACATATCTATAGAAAGTTTTGCAATCCGTCTTAATGTTCCCTGCAAGCTTCTTCTCATACTCCATTTTCCCTGCCCTAATCAAACACTTTGTCCTCCTCTGCTGAGTTCTAAATTTATCCCAGTCCCCAGGTTCGCTGCTATTTCTGGCCAATTTGTATGCCACTTCCTTGGCTTTAATACTATCCCTGATTTCCCTTGATAGCCACGGTTGAGCCACCTTCCCTTTTTTATTTTTATGCCAGACAGGAATGTACAATTGTTGTAGTTCATCCATGCAGTCTCTAAATGTCTGCCATTGCCCATCCACAGTCAACCCCTTAAGTATCATTCGCCAATCCATCCCAGCCAATTCACGCCTCATACCTTCAAAGTTAGCCTTCTTTAAGTTCTGGACCATGGTCTCTGAATTAACTGTTTCATTCTCCATCCTAATGCAGAATTCCACCATATTATGGTCACTCTTCCCCAAGGGGCCTCGCACAACGAGATTGCTAATTAATCCTCTCTCATTACATAACACCCAGTCTAAGATGGCCTCCCCCCTAGTTGGTTCCTCGACATATTGGTCTAAAAAACCATCCCTTATGCACTCCAGGAAATCCTCCTCCACCGTATTGCTTCCAGTTTGGTTAGCCCAATCTATGTGCATATTAAAGTCACCCATTATAACTGCTGCACCTTTATTGCATGCACCCCTAATTTCCTGTTTGATGCCCTCCCGAACATCACTACTACTTTTGGAGGTCTGTACACAACTCCCACTAACGTTTTTTGCCCTTTGGTGTTCTGTAGCTCTACCCATATAGATTCCACATCATCCAAGCTAATGTCCTTCCTAACTATTGCCTTAATCTCCTCCTTAACCAGCAATGCTACCCCACCTCCTTTTCCTTTTATTCTATCCTTCCTGAATGTTGAATACCCCTGGATGTTGAGTTCCCAACCCTGATCATCCTGGAGCCACGTCTCCGTAATCCCAATCACATCATATTTGTTAACATCTATTTGCACAGTTAATTCAGCCACCTTATTGCGGATACTCCTTGCATTAAGACACAAAGCCTTTAGGCTTGTTTTTTTAACACCCTCTGTCCTTTTAGAATTTTGCTGTACAATGGTCCTTTTTGTTCTTTGCCTTGGGTTTCTCTGCCCTCCACTTTTCCTCATCTCCTTTCTGTCTTTTGCTTTTGCCTCCTTTTTGTTTCCCTCTATCTCTCTGCATTGGTTCCCATCCCCCTGCCATATTAGTGCTGTTGGGGAGGAGTTAAACTATGAAAAACTATCAAAAATGATTACATCAAATATACTATAAATGTATGATATATTTCACCTTATCCATAATTATTCTGGGCATTATGGGGCCAAGTTTCGGCCTGAGTTGCTCCTGATTTTTTGGAGCAACTGGTGTAGACGGAGTATCTTAGAAATTTGAATTCTCGGCATTTAGTTTGCTCCAGTTCTAGTCAGTTAGAACAGTTTCACTTTGGAACAGAATTTTTTTTCAAAAAGGGGACATGTCCGGCCACTTATGCCTGTTTTCAAAGTTTAGGCAGTGAAAACTTACTCCAAACTAACTTAGAATGGAGTTAGTGAAGATTTTTGTACGTTCGAAAAAAACCTTGTCTACACTTTAGAAAATCAGGCGTCGGTTACAATTTAGGCATAGGGAATTGGGGTGGGAGGGGGGGGGCGGGTTTAAAGGGAAGTTTACAAACATTAAACACTTCAGTTTTACAAATAGAGAGCCATCATCAATAATAAATGATAAATACATCAATAAAATCAAAAAAAATTAATAAAATAGAAATTAAAAAATCAATAAATAAAACATTTTCTACTTACCAACTGCAGCACCGGGAGTCCTCCAACAGCGTGCTGGGACTGACCCCCAGTGTCTCTGTGTCTGTGTTTCTGACGGGGAGTGAAGAGGGGGGGGGTGGGGGAGTGAAGAGGGGGGGGGAGGAGTGGGGGAGTGAAGAGGGGGGAGTGAAGAGGGGGGAGTGAAGAGGGGGGAGTGAAGAGGGGGGAGTGAAGAGGGGGGAGTGAAGAGGGGGGAGTGAAGAGGGGGGAGTGAAGAGGGGGGAGTGAAGAGGGGGGAGTGAAGAGGGGGGAGTGAAGAGGGGGGAGTGAAGAGGGGGGAGTGAAGAGGGGGGAGTGAAG
>NC_091992.1:102010335-102175710 GCF_044704955.1 Pristiophorus japonicus
TGCCTCCTCTCCCCGTGGGAAAGAACGGGCGCCTCCCCCTCCCTCCCCCCCCCCCCGCGGGAAGAACGGGTGCCTCAGGCTGACTGCAGCATTCTCCGTGCCTGAAGCACTTTCACACAGGTAGGAAGATGGTTTATTTAATCTTTTCTTTGCTTATAAATGTTTATTCAGGTTGGATTTATTTGTATAATATTTGTAGAAGTATAAATAAGGATTTATTGTAGAATTTAATGACTTCCCTTCCTCCCCCTCCCACCCCCCCCCCCCCAACCTCGTTCTGGACGCCTAATTTGTAACCTGCGCCTGATTTTTTAATGTGTAGAACAGGTTTTTTCAGTTCTACAAAAATCTTCACTTGCTCCATTCTAAGTTAGTTTGGAGTACGTTTTCACTGTGGAAACTTTGAAATCAGATGTCAATGGCCGGACACGCCCCCTTTTGAAGAAAACATTCTGTTCCAAAGTAGAACTGTTCTAACTGACTAGAACTGCAGAAAAAAAAATGTGGAGAATTGCGATTTCTAAGATAGTCCGTTCTCCACCAGTTGCTCCTAAAAGTCAGGCGCAAATCATGTGGAAACTTGGGCCCTATAATAGCAATGCTTGAATTGTTAGTAAAGTGTATCTTTGAAATAAACGCTGTAGATGGTAATGGTTCTTCAGCTAGGGATGCTGGGATACTTGACCACAGGTATCTTTAGAGACAGTTAGCTTATTTGGAAGCTTGGGAAAATAAAGTATTGTTTAGAAGCTTGGAAAAAATTACTCATTGTTATGTTCAGAACAAGAAGATAAGGAAAATGAAGGTCAGACAGGGTTGCCATGGGAACGGGAGGGTTAATAGGAGAAGATAACAGGAGACACCTGCTGGATTTGCTGGACTGCATTGTGAAGCTCATGTAATAAGTGTTGAAACAGTGTGTACTGATTTATGACTGTCGCAAAACAACCCAAATTACAGTAACTTGTGTATTATAAAGGTATGCTGCAAGCGCTGTATTGTTGAGTGTGGTATCTCAGGCAACTGAGGATCACTCTCTTGCATTTGCTCGAATAAACTTTTACTTGCTGAACTTAGTAGACTTGAGAGTGGTCATTTTTGCCACAACATACAAATCGTGATATTTATATATAAATATACACAGAGAGCAAAAGTAATCAACTGCAGTACATGGATTGGTATTGAACATGTGGTTAATATTTTGTGATGCTATTTTATCCTGCAAGAAAAGAGATGAGGTAGGTGGGACTTTCCCTTCACACCAGAAGAGCACCTTTTTACCAATTACACCCTTGCAGAAGCTGCTATAGTTTGTGCCTAACCCAACTGGGCAAATTTATACTAAAATTCAAATTCAAGGAATTTAACTCTCAGGGCTAGACTGGTATTGGCTAGAAATGATTGCAGTACCTTTTTCATGCATTAACAAATATTTAAACATTTAAGACTTAGGCAATATCACCAGAACAAGGCAATTTTGCCATATATGCATAGCATGGAATTGTCCTCATAAAGCACCCTTCGCTCATGCATGTTTTCCAGAATTTTGATGACACAAATAATTAAATAAACTCTGCTCTAGCAATATCTTTTGATTGCTTGATGTCTTCCTGTGGTATACATAACATCAGTTTATGATGCACAATTCTTTCTGTTGAGCTCAGTTTGAGAATGAAATGAAGAAGTATGCTCTAGTCATGTGTTATATATGATTTTCGCCTTTGACATTAGGCTGTCAATCAAGCTTAGTTAAAGCATATCAAAGTAACAATAATATTCTGACAAGCAAAAATAGCATAGATCTGTCAATATTTCTCTGCAATTACATTGTCTGATCAAATGACTGTAGACTCAGCTACCCCCTCACAAATGCTTACAATCTTTTTCAAGATGTGGCAAGTCTGTGATCTCTTTACTCCCACAATAATATGTGCATTGGCCCTTTAAGTTAATAAAATTTCAGGTAAGAAACTTTATTGTAGCAATTGTGCACAGGTCTATCTAACTGCATCCTAATACCTCAACTTCACAAACCTTATTTTAAATAATACTTGATCAAATGAATCTTTGTGGACTCTCATAAATGGACTACATCTGGTCCGTTGTTTTAAATTTAGGAAAAGATTATCCATTTTGATCTGAGTTGTGAGCACTTCTTTTTAAAATGCATATAATAAGCCTACCAATAAGATTTCTGCTTCTGTTATAGTGATCTTTAACAAGAATCTGCAATTTTGGTGCATTGTCAAACCACAAATTATTTAATGAAGTTTATTTCCTTTATCAAACTAGCTGTGTTGACAAACATTTCCATCAAGTATTGACAGTTCCTGCATAAAGGTCTACAACTATTTTGAGTTGAACGTTTAAATCAAGTACCCCTTTTTTAAAGGGCACTAGAAGCCATAAATCCAAATTAACTTGGGAACTTTATTAAATTAAATCAAAATCATATTCCCGTTGGTGATGATGCACTCCAGTCCCTCCACTACAAGCCTCTGGAAATTTAAAAGGACATTTTGATTGCTTGTATTTGTTATGATAAAGAACAACCACGGTGCAGACGTGTGATTATTCACAGTTTTATCTGATAATTATACCAAACATGAGAAAGAAATCAACATCACAGACCACAACAAAGCTGGGCAGTTACGCAGTACACGTCAGAGTTCCTGCAATGTAAGAACCAAGCTCGGTGCAACTCAGAGAAATAAGAGTGTTTCACAGATAAATGGTGGAGTTCTTCAACAACCCAACTGAGTTACAGTAGTTTTGGCTTTTAGTGTCAGTTAAACCATAGCTATAACACCAACCTTGACGGACTTCACTCAGACTGAGTGTGCAGACTCAAAGCACTCAAAGACCTTTTCAGTGCATCTGTCTGGCCCAGAGTTCAAAAACAGGATACGTTCACGACTTATATCCTTGGGTCATATCTATACCATGAACAAATAAAATCACCATGAGATACCAAGTGAATAAATTGTTTTATCTGTTCGACAATATTTAAATCCATGATAAATAAACGGTGCTAAATCCCTGGTGATTTAGACCATAGAAACAAAGGAACAGGAGTAGGCCATTCAGCCCCTTGAGCCTGTTCCTTCATTCAATTAGATCATGGCTGATCTGTATCTTAACTTCATCCACCTGCCTTGGTTCTATGACCCTTAATAGCCTTGCCCAACTAAAATCTATCAATCTTAATTTTGAAATTTACAATTGACCCAGCCTCAACAGCTTTTTGGGGGAGAGTGTTCCAGATTTCCAATAACCTTTGTGTGAATAAATGCTTTCTGACATCACCCCTGAATGGCCTAGCTCTAATTATAAGGTTATGCTCCTCTAATTCTGCTCACTTGAGCAGCCCTGCCTTCTGTTGCCTAATCCCCAAGCTCTGGAACTCCCGTCGGAAACCTCTCTGCCTCTCTACCTCTCTTTCCTCCTTCAATATGCTCCTTAAAACCTACCTCTTTTGACCAAGCTTTTGGTTACCTGCGCTAATGTCTACTTATGCAGCTCTGTGTCAAATTTTTTATTTCATAATACTCCTGTGAACGTCTTGGAACGTTTCATTACATTAACGGTGCCCTTTAGATATAAGTTGTTGTTGTTGTTCTGAGCTCCCCCAACAGAAGAAATAGGGCTAGACTTTCCATTAGGTGGCGAAGGCCCCAAAAAATGGGCCAGGTTCCAGCGATGTGGGACATCTCGGCCTTGCTGATCGCCGGCACAGGCGCTTTTTTTTCCGCGATTTTCCATTCAGCCTTACCTCGATGATGTCAAAGGGGCGATATGATTTTTTGGTGATCTCATGATCGCCCATCAAAAATGGAAGTCAAAGAAAAAAAAAGCTTCCCAAGCAATGCTATTCTGCACATGTGTGTGATGTTTTTCTTTGTGGTTGAGTTTCTTTGCTGCGTTTTGAGAGGTCAGGGGTCATCACACATGCTCAGAAGCACAGGGAGGGTCAGAGAGAGAGAGAGAGAGAGGAAGGAATAGAGGAAGAGCTGTTTGTGGTTGGTGGAAGTGATTGTTGAATTTGGATTAAAAAATAACTGTTCTTATCGACTTATAATTATTTATTTTTGCACAATATGGGAAAATAATACAATATAATATATTGTATAATATTTTGAAATATAATAGATATAACAAAGAATGGAGGGAGATAGTGAGAGGAAAGGGGCTAAACCCTAAAAGGGCGAGGTGACCAACGAGGCCTTCGTTAACATAGTAAGTGGCAGGTGGGATAACTTGATACGGGGTGGGCATGGGAAACTTCCACCCCGTGCATATCGGAAAATATGGGCCGAGATTGCCGATGTCGTAACCGCGGCCTCGAATGAAGTACGTACACCTGACCAGTGCAGGTAAAGGTGGAACAGCTTGTTGGCAGAGTAAGTTGCATTTTATATTTTAAATTTTACATATGTAATATTTAAATGTGCATGCAAATTTCAATTGGAATCTTGAATGTCATTTCGTTATAGTATTAATTAATTAAATTATTAATTAATTTATGCATCCTAACACTTAGTTGAATTTTATATTATGAAATATTGTTCATATGCAATGCAATGCAAATTTCTAATCAAACATTTAAATCTGTCAATCTTAAATGTTTATTACAAAGTCCATTAGCTTATGCCATGCAATGTTATCTTATCATTTCCAGAAGGAGATATCTATCAATCATGCCGAGCAGAGGAGGACGGGCAGCGGCTCTGCTCAGGTGCACATTTTATCGGAATACGAGGAGCTTGTGGTCGCCATAGTGGGACCTGACAGCTCTTCGGTCATGACCTGTGGTGTGACCGAACCCACCCTTGAGTCTCATGAGTAATGGGAACTGTGCAATGTGTCAAACATTATTAAAGAAATCTTAAAAATATCTTAGTTATGCATGTAATGTCCTGCAATTATAATGCAATATGATATATACTTTTGATATACTCTTGATTTACGAATGAGGTTATGGCAGCCCTGGTGAACCCTTGTGCATATGGGGTATTGAAAAGTATTCTTATATTATGGGTTATTAGAAACATAGAAAATAGGTGCAGGAGTCGGCCATTCAGCCCTTCTAGCCTGCACCACCATTCAATGAGGTCATGGCTGAACATGCAACTTCAGTACCCCATTCCTGCTTTCTCACCATACCCCTTGATCCCCCGAGTAGTAAGGACTTCATCTAACTCCCTTTTGAATATATTTAGTGAATTGGCCTCAACTACTTTCTGTGGTAGAGAATTCCACAGGTTCACCACTCTCTGGGTGAAGAAGTTTCTCCTCATCTCGATCCTAAATGGCTTACCCCTTATCCTTAGACTGTGACCCCTGGTTCTGGACTTCCCCAACATTGGGAACATTCTTCCTGCATCTAACCTGTCTAAACCCGTCAGAATTTTAAACGTTTCTATGAGGTCCCCTCTCATTCTTCTGAACTCCAGTGAATACAAGCCCAGTTGATCCAGTCTTTCTCGATAGGTCAGTCCCACGATCCAGGGAATCAGTCTGGTGAATCTTCGCTGCACTCCCTCAATAGCAAGAATGTCCTTCCTCAAGTTAGGAGACCAAAACTGTACACAATACTCCAGGTGTGGCCTCACCAAGGCCCTGTACAACTGTAGCAACACCTCCCTGCCCCTGTACTCAAATCCCCTCGCTGTGAAGACCAACATGCCATTTGCTTTCTTAACCGCCTGCTGTACCTGCATGCCAACCTTCAATGACTGATGTACCATGACACCCAGGTCTCGTTACACCTCCCCTTTTCCTAATCTGTCACAATTCAGATAATAGTCTGTCTCTCTGTTTTTACCACCAAAGTGGATAACCTCACATTTATCCACATTATACTTCATCTGCCATGCATTTGCCCACTCACCTAACCTATCCAAGTCACTCTGCAGCCTCATAGCATCCTCCTCGCAGCTCACACTGCCACCCAACTTAGTGTCATCCGCAAATTTGGAGATACTACATTTAATCCCCTCGTCTAAATCATTAATGTACAATGTAAACAGCTGGGGCCCCAGCATAGAACCTTGCAGTACCCCACTAGTCACTGCCTGCCATTCTGAAAAGTACCCATTTACTCCTACTCTTTGCTTCCTGTCTGCCAACCAGTTCTCAATCCATGTCAGCACACTACCCCCAATCCCATGTGCTTTAACTTTGCACATTAATCTCTTGTGTGGGACCTTGTCGAAAGCCTTCTGAAAGTCCAAATATACCACATCAACTGCTTCTCCCTTGTCCACTCCACTGGAAACATCCTCAAAAAATTCCAGAAGGTTTATCAAGCATGATTTCCCTTTCACAAATCCATGCTGACTTGGACCTATCATGTCACCATTTTCAAAATGCACTGCTATGACATCCTTAATAATTGATTCCACCATTTTACCCACTACTGAGGTCAGGCTGACCGGTCTATAATTCCATGTTTTCTCTCTCCCTCCTTTTTTAAAAAGTGGGGTTACATTGGCTATCCTCCACTCGATAGGAACTGATCCAGAGTCAATGGAATGTTGGAAAATGACTGTCAATGCATCCGCTATTTCCAAGGCCACCTCCTTAAGTACTCTGGGATGCAGTCCATCAGGCCCTGGGGATTTATCGGCCTTCAATCCCATCAATTTCCCCAACACAATTTCCCGACTAATAAAGATTTCCCTCAGTTCCTCCTCCTTACTAGACCCTCTGACCCCTTTTATATCCGGAAGGTTGTTTGTGTCCTCCTTAGTGAATACCGATATTGAAAAATTGATATGTATTGATATGTATGTTTACTAATAATGAGCACCCGTTATTATCCTAATAAGTTGTTTAGAAATGTCTTTTTAAGGTCAAGTGTCGTTAGAATCAGTGGACTCATCCATTCCTCCTGCACCGTCAAATACCTCGCAGGAGGAAGAGGAGGAACAGCTGCCGACTGTGGAGCAAGAGCATGAGGAGGAGGAGGAGGAAGAGGATGATATTCTTTTTGTGGGAGGGGGACCAACCTGCGGCCATCTCTATTGAGATGGATGAGACACCGGAACCAAGCGGTGTGCAGGTGGTGATGCCAAGGCGCAAAATATTGCAAACGCCGACCCTACAGAGGTCGGGTCAGCGAGGTGAGCAATCGCCTACCTTGGAAGGCCAGACGGAGAGCTTGATATCCCTGTGCAGGGAGACGGTTGTGACCGGTCGCGACCTTATCCAGGGTTTCGCGGGTTTCTCCACAAACTGGAGCCAATTTCCAGCAACCGAGAGCAAGTTCAGCACGAACTTCTCCAACTGGTCTTCCATGCAAACACAGACAGCATGGGAGACGTTGGAGGCCATTCGTGAGCAAACCACCGCAATCAATGCCCTTCGGCATGAGTTGATGGCTGCACATGGCGCGGCACCCCAAGGTATCGTGTCAGCTCGCAGCAAGACCCCAAACATGCAAGCGAGTACGGAGGACACAGTTCCTCCTGACTCGGAAATGGAGCCTCGGGCTTCAACTTCCACTCCTTCACCTCCACCATGACAGGAAGTCTTGCCATCCCGCTCTGCACAACGTGTTCGTGTCAGTCTGCGTGGACCAAAACGGGCAGCTGGGGTAAGAACATGGGGTGGGACAGGACCTGGAGGGAAACGAGGCTGCTGGTAGGGAGGGGGAGGGTGTTTTTCATTGTTGAATTGTTTTTTGTTGCTTTAAAATTGTTAAAGTTTTGTTTAAGGGTGATTGGGATTTGAGGGAAGGGTGGGTTGGGCAGGGGAGCCCCGGTGGAGGTAGGGTGTTGGTAAATGGTTTTTAAAAAATTAATTCATTAGTTGTCTTTGCTAATAAAAAAAATATTTAATTCAACAAATTTTGTGCCTTCTCTCTTAGTTACATTAGTTAACAAATTTACAGTTGTTCATCCTTATTTGTTTATTCCTTTATTATAGCAGTACTTTACATAAACTTTACTTAAAATAAGCATTAATGCTGATGATAGGCCAGTGCAGACAAGACAACAATGAAACCCCACGCAAATGAAACTTTTGATTAACCCTAACTGTAAATGAACATTTGAATATCCACAATGATAGTTCATGCAAAGCGTTCATTAATGAGCTGCTGATGCAACAGCTTAGCAGCCGTGTAACTGCCCTTGGCTACTGGTCTTCGGAAGGAGGCTGGTGGTACCAAGGCTAGATCGCCATGCTGATTAAGCTCCCCTATGTCCTCGCCTGTGCCCTCTTCAGCCTCTTCCTCCTTTCATCCTCACCAGCTGGCTCTTCTGTCTCCCCTCCATCTGGAGGTGGACCTGCAGCCCGATCTGGCATCACTTGTCCTCTCCTTATAGCTAGGTTATGCAGCATGCAACACACCACAATAAACTCTGTGACCTGGTCAGGGTGGCACTGTAGGCTGCCTCCAGAATGATCCAGGCATCTGAAGTGCTGCCTGGATCATTCCAACGATGTCTTTTCAACAATGTTGCGTGTCGCTATGTGACTTTCATTATAACGTTTCTATGCTTCAGTGACCGAATTACACAGAGGGGTCATAAGCCAACTGGCAAGGCCATATCCTTTATCCCCTAGCATCCAACCATGACCTTCTGGCTGATTGACAAACAGGTCAGGGATAGCACTTTCACGTAGGATGTGCGCATCATGGATGCTGCCAGGAAATGTAGCATTTACTGTCAGGATTATTTGATTGTGGTCGACAACAAGCTGCACATTTAAGGAGTGGAACCCCTTTCTGTTACGAAACACCTCCGTGTTCTTTAAGGATGCTTTCAGGGCAGTGTGCGTGCAGTCTATTGCTCCCTGTACCTTGGGGAAGTGTGATATCCTGTAGAAACCCAAAGCCCTCTCGGTCTTTGCCTCGCTGTTCATTGGGAAGCTTATGAACTCCATCCAGCTGTTGAATGCAGCAGTGTGTAGCGTGCTGAGAGATATGGCAGATGTCGCCAGCTGAAGCCTGAAAAGATCTCGATGCGTAGAAGGCTAGGGCAGCAGTAACCTTCACCTCAACGGACAGTGCGGTTCTGATGGTGCTGGAAGGCTGCAAATCACCCTTGACGAGTTGGCATATCTCATCGATGACCTCCTTCCAGAATCGCAGCCTCCTAAGACAAGTGTTTTCAGACAAGTTTAGGTAAGATTGCTTTTCCAAGTATCTTCGTTGACTGTGCGGTCGCCTCCTCTGTCTTCGTCTCCGTCTACGCATTACTCTGCCACCTCTTCGATTGATCCTTTCAGTAACCAGTGTGTGAGCAGTTGCAATCAATGGCAGGGAAAGCATAGGCCCCATATCACTATCAATAATTACTTACACTAATTGAAAATAATCTCTCTAATATCTACTCTCTAATCACTGTACTCTCTATGCTGTATACCACTCAGTTTAATAGGCCTCAACAATATCAGTAAATAATTTCACTATATAAAAGCTATTTCCAAAATAACTCTATAATACCTACTTTATATACCCTGATCTAATATCCTGAGTAGAATCATCTTTAAATGAACGCTCTTCCTCCGATCTTCAAAATGGCGTCCGTGGTGCCCATTTCCTTCTGTTAAGCCCAGTAAAAGCATCTATTTCTCAGCGATTTTTTGGACCTTGCATCAGCCCAGCGAAGTGCATGATAGGTGCCGAAACTTGGGATGGGCCTTGTGTGGGCGATAATTTCGGCAATCATTTCGGCGATGTGAGTGGAAACTTGGGCACCTGTTTTTCCGGTGATGTTTTGGGCATAGTTTCCACTTTTTCATCAAAATGGGTGATAGAGGTTCATTTTGGGCGATAGATGGGCCTTAGATGGGCGATGTGAAATGGAAAGTCTAGCCCTAGTTTCTCTCTATCTACCCTATCAAATCTGTGTGTCCTTGGGTGCTCTAATAATGACTCCACGAGGCAATGTGTTGTACTTGAGCTGTAGTGACCTTCGTCCTTTATTTGTTAACTCCAGAGTGAGGGTCACACCTGGTGGCCTGCCTTTTATATTAGGCCAGGCACACCTGTATAGGTAACCTACAAGTCTTCCACTGCTGTGCCCGCTGGTGGCACACCTTGTGATAGTACCAACAGTAGCCATGTGGGATACATGACATCACTCTCCCCTAAACCTTTAGTGCAAATCGTCTCTGCATTGACTGTGCTCTGGGCTTAGCTCTATCTGGGCTCTGACTGGTTGATCCTTGGCAGGTCGTTTCAATCTTGGTTGGTGCAGTAGAGAGCTGGTGGTTGGTGTTTGTGTGTGTCCCTGACCATTCCATTCTCCCCCCACCCCCCCAACCCCCTCCCCACATATAGATTATGCCGGAGGCTCATTGCATTCATATACATTCAAGTTCAGAAAAACAAGTTTGCATTACATTTGTGATTCCGTTGTGAGGCAAGTACGTTAGACTGGTGAGATACATTATCGAAGCGGTGACCGGTGCGTTAAGGACAAACTAGTTCCAGAACTGCTGGATGGTGTCCCTGCAGTCTGTTGACAGCGCGGTGCCCAGTGCACACACTTCTAAATAATTAATTGCCTGTGGCTTTGGGACACCCTGAGAATGTGGAAGATGCTATATAAATGCAAGTTATTTCTTTTCTCTTGTTATAAGTTTCAGTCCCAACTTTAAGAAGGTGAAGATCTGTGGGCTATTTTTATCACTGGACTGAAAGTCATGGACAGTGTGACCACAGTCTCCCTATACATACAGCTGATGGCCGAGGCTTACATTCATAAAATCAACCTGTTAGGTCCAAAATGCTTCCACTGAAATTAAGAATAAGAACAAGAGGTGCTGTAAATACACAGCTGATCAGATAGCATTTGAAAGAAGATGGGAAGATGGCAGGTTACTAGTTCAGTTGGTATTGTTCATCAGAAATGAATTGTTCCTGATATGCTGGAGGCCTGGAAACATAGCTGGGCAGATGGGCAAATGGAATTTAATCCAGAGAAGTGGGAGGTAATGCATTTGGGGAGGGCTAACAAGGAAAAGGAATACCCATTAAATGGTAGGACACTGAGAAGTGTAGAGGAAAACAGTTACCTGGGAGTGCATGTCCACAGACCCCTGAAAGTAGCAGGCCAGATAGATAAGGTGGTTAAGAAGGCATACTGAATGCTTGCCTTTATTAGCCAAGGCCTAGAATACAAGAGATGGGGGGGTTATGCTTGAACTGTATAAAACACTGATTAGGTCATCACATTACAGGAAGGACGTGATTGCACTGGGGAGGATTCAGAGGAGATTTACGAGGATGTTGCCGGGAGTGGAAAATCTTAGCTATGAGGACAGATTGGATAGGCTGGGTGTATAAAATTATGAGGGGCTTAGATATAGTGGATAGAAAGAGCCTATTTCCCTTAGCAAAAGAGTCAACAACCAGGGGGCATAAATTTAAAGTAATTGGTAGAAGGTTTCGAGGGGATTTGAGGGGAAATTTCTTCACGCAGAGGGTGGTGGGGGTCTGGAACTCACTGCCTGAAAGGGTGATAGAGGCAGAAACCCTCACCACATTTAAAAAGTATTTGGATATGCACTTGAACTGCTGTAATCTTCAGGGTTATGGACCCAGAGCTGGAAAGTTGGATTAGGCTGGATAGCCTCTTGTTGGCCGGCACGGACACGATGGGCCGAAATGGCCTTCTTCCGTGTTGTAAATTTCTATGATTCTATGATGAGATGAAATAAATGGGGCTTCATTTAATGTATAGTGGCATAGTGTAAGGGTTCTCATCCCTGCAGTTCAGCTTCCACAACCCCCCTCCCCCCCGGCTTCTTTTCAAGCGGAGCCCCTGTGTTCGGGTGAGGGACCGATTCTGTCGGCCGACGCTCCATCCCTCGAGCCCAGTTTGGAGACATTCAGTGGTGGTGTGGCACTTTTAAAAAAATCCAATCTTTACTAAAGAATTGCATGAAATTTCCATTTTCTGCATTTTCAATTGGAAATATTTAGCTTGTTGATGCATATTTATGTGTTCTTTACTCCCTCCAAAACTTGGCCTAAAAACAATGATGTCTTTCTGCGCCGATTTTTTGATGTGCGCTGTTTTTTCTTAAGTGCCCAGAAGGTTTTTTGGGAGTAGTCACATACGCTGTCCTAGGAGAAATGTAAGTTGGACAAACTTGCACAATTGTGAAAAACTGGTGCAGACATCTCTGACGCAAAAAAAACCTAACCTAAAACAATCGTAACTAACTGAGTTAAGCTGGTGCAAAATCTTTGGGGAAACTTAGATTTTAAAATTTACGCCAAAAAAAGCGGCACGGAAAATTGAGCCCATAGGACTTAACATATTTTGCACATTTTACTTAGGAGATTAAATGGGATGCATTGAGTTCATGACATTGTATTTGGGGAAAAAACCGAAAAACTGGCATTTGTATTACCTCTTATTGTGTCTCAGAATAACCTTAAAGGGTTTCACATACAATAAGTTATATTGAAATGTAGAGATGTTATGTGAGTGATAGCATTTGAAAAGTGATGTAAAATGAAATCAAAAAAAATTAAATGTCAAATTTAAAGTAAAATTAAAGAGTGAGGTGTTTGGAAGGGTAGCAGCAGAAGCACAGTAAGGAGGATATTGTTGAATGCACAAGTTTATCACCAGGAAATACGAACTGATGGCTCATCAGAAGCTATGGGCTAGAAATTGCTGTCGGAGGTGTATTGCTGGGATAGACCTCCAACCCGCAAAACACTTATTAAATTAGCTCCTGGCGGACAGGCTGGGAAAAGTTGCGGTCTCAAGCCTCAAGGCAGATAGCAGCATAATGGCCCACGGATCCCAGGGGCGCTGGTGGTGCGAAAGCATACCTGAGATCACGTGGGACCGGTCCTCCAATCAGTAAGCAGGATTCCATTTTCTTCACTTATGAAGGGAATCCCCGAGTGAGATGCAATGGAATCCCAAAATCTAATAATTCTACAATTTACAAAATGTAATTTTATTCATAATTACCTTCATTCCACCAACCTCACGACAAATTTCATTTTTTGATAATGTTATAAATCATTAAAACTGTAATCCAGGCCAATGTTTGCATACGCTCACTTTGTGCAGTATAATTTCAGATCTGAAAATATTTAATTAATGGCTTAGATAACACCTTATACTAATGCAAACAGGCCCACTGCCTGCTTGCATCAACCGTAAGACTTCTGTGTGCAATCGCAGGCCAGTTGGTGGGCAAATAGCACAACTCTGAGCCAGCGACTGCCTTGTCGTAGCCCCCCACGGATGACATGTCAACGCATATGTTGACAGCCGCAAGTTCCAGATTTCATGCCTGTGCAAACGCAACTGGGAATCAAGAATTTGAAATTCTGATGGATTTCAAAGGGAATACAATGGCATACTCTGAGAGTACGCTGTCATACACATCGCAATTTCAGGGCCAATATAGTTGAAATGCAAGGTATTAAGTAGTAAGGAAATAACTTACAACCAAAATTGCAACCCTGAGTTTAATGATGTCTTAAAAGCTTAGGCCTGCTCACTGCCTCTGCCTATTCAGCATAACAATGTGAATTTTGAAAGCTGGGCCCCAGTGAAGAATCACAGAGGACACCACAATATACAGCCAAATATGAGCCTCATATCATCATTAAAAGAGTTTTGAGTCATGCTGAAAAATATACAAGATCTGGATCTTAATTCCCAAATGTTTTTTTTTGACACTATCAAGACAAACAAAGGCACTTTTCCAAGTGCACATTTTAGAAGTACTCTACGTGATGTTTTACAGATCTAATCATTGCACCCACAAAGTGGCAAAGTGGTCATCTAGTGTGGCGCTGGTTTTATGTCTTAAATGACGTGAGATTTCTCACGCTCTGCAGAAGCAGTTCACAAACTCAAACATATCTAGTTCATCTCGCACAAACCCTTGTATCAGCTGGGGCTGCACCAGAACTATTGCAGTGGAGGCTGAAATTCCACCTTTCATGCAGAGAATTAGATAAAGCTGTTTCTTTAGCCCATTGCCCAAAGCTTACACAAGCACACCATTTTAAATAGTGCATTTTGTGCAAACAGCAGTTTTCTTTGCAGGCTCTGGCCATAATGATGTTAAACTAGTTGTTAACTAATGAGGCACTTAATGGCCATAAATATCCAAAACTGAAATAATTGAGGTAGATTGTGATTTCGGGCGATAGTGAGGTAGTGCATCAACAGACCCTTTTACATCGTTCTCAATTTTTATTTCCTTTGACTTCATTGTCAACTCGCTATCGCACAAAGTGATGATCTCCTCATTGTGTGCAACTTTTGTGTTTAATTTTTTTTTTAAATTTATTCATTGCCAATCTTTCCAATTCTTTGTCAAATCACAAACACCAGAGGTCACCTTGCACACATCAAGGATCACTCTGCGCCAATGCTCTTAGCCAAAAGGCCTAGAACCACTGCACCGTTCCTGGAAGTACTGCAATACCAGGTTCGTGCCATGGAAGTGGATGGATCAGGGCCCCCCCCACACACTTCCGTGGAGGTGGATGGGTCAGGCCCCCCGAGGTGGAGGTGGAGGTGGAGGTGGAGGTGGAGGTGGAGGTGGAGGTGGAGGTGGAGGTGGAGGTGGAGGTGGAGAGTCAAGCCACCTCCTATTTCCAAAAAGCATAGGAGAACCACCTTCCTGATCCAGGGAGAACCACTTTGGGGTCATGGTTACTCCCCTGTCAGGTCAGTTACGCATGATCTTAGTGTTTAATGGCTCAGGTGAAAGTTTAAGAATCTCACTATACACTGGCAAGTTGCTGTATGTGTGCAACCCTATATCGGCAGCTCTACTCTGCATAAATAAAATGGTCGCATTTATTTCCAACACCAGATCTCTGATTGGTCACCTTGAAGGCAACACCTGATTTCTGATTGGTCCCTTTGGAGAACAAGACACGCCCAGCCGTTTATCTGAAACTCTTTTGAGTTTATCTGTGAAAACATAAAACATTAAACGGTGCCACCCGACCTGGGTGACACTCCAGACATTTACTAGGCCCATTTTTTTTTTTTTTTCCCCTTTTTTGTGTTTTTTTTTTTGTGTTTTTTTCTTTTTTTTTTGTTTTTTTTTGGGCACTAAAATCACAATTTTTCCCCAGTGCCCCCTATAAAAGGGAAGGGGACACTAAAAGCACCGGCAATTAAAACAAATTAACTTTAAAACGTAAAATCAAATTAAAATTTGGTTGCCGGGCGTGATGATGCACTCCAGTCCCTCCGGTGCCCACCTCTCGCGGAAGGCCGCGAGCGTACCGGTGGACACCGCGTGCTCCATCTCCAAGGACACCCTGGACCGGATGTAAGAGCGGAAGAGAGGCAGGCAGTCAGGTTGAACGACCCCCTCGACCGCCCGCTGCCTGGACCGGCTGATGGCACCCTTGGCCGTGCCCAGGAGCAGTCCTACGAGGAGGCCTTCGGACCTACCTGCTCCCCTCCGCACAGGGTGCCCAAAGATCAGGAGAGTGGGACTGAAGTGCAGCCAGAATTTCAGGAGCAGCCCCTTCAAATAGTGGAACAGGGGCTGCAACCTTGTGCATTCAATAAAAACATGGAACACGGACTCCTCCAGACCGCAGAAATTGCAGGCGGCCTGGGAGTCCGTGAACCGGCTTAAAAATTTATTGCACGGCACTGCTCCGTGCACCACCCTCCAGGCCAAGTCCCCGATGAATAGTGGGAGGACCCCTGCGTAGAGTGCCCTCCATCGGGGACCCCCGCCTCCTCCGGAAGGCAAGATGGTACGCCATGGCGTGTCCGGACGGCCGGCGAGGATGGCAAAGTTGAGGGTGTGCAGGAGCAGCCCGTACAGGAAACCCCTCCGCGCGGAACTGAAAGGTCCGTTTATCTGAATGTGTAATTAGATCCTGCCTGCCGAAGTAATCAATTCGTTTGCAAAGTGTAATTCGAGCCATTCTGACTGCCTTGCTCCAGACAACAGAGCTCACATAGAACAGACAGGGCTCACCCTCGCCGGTTAAGATCTTCTCCCATCCCCCAAACAAGTCCCTAAACTTCCTCACACCCCCGAGTTTCTGAACTTTTCCCTCCCCAACAAGTTCCTGAGCTCCTCCGCCCTCCCAAGTTCCTGACCTTCTCTCCCTGCCAAAGTTCCTGACCTGCCCCGCTCCAACGTTCCTGACCTTCTTCCCTACCCAAGTTCCTTCCCCTCCCTAGGTTTATGACCTTCTCCCCCCTATACCTTCTTCCCACGTCCCCATCCATAGATGGGGCATTGTATGTGGGTCACAGATAGTTTACAGGTGTTTATTAGGTATGAAGTGAATAGTGACACATCTGGATTTTGTCCAGTCCATTTGCCACACAAGCAATGAACTTTCCAAGCAATCAATCAGGGTCTAGGGGGAGAACATGGTGCGGGTGTGAGGGGGTGGGGTTGGAAGAACATGACACGTCTTACAATCTGGATCACATTCTCGCTCTCACCGTCCCCCCCCCCCTTTAGACCTGGATCAAGTTCTTCCCCCATCCCCACTGTTCTCTCCGTGCTTTTTATCCCCCACTGAGTTCCTGACCTTCTCTCCCCAAGTTCCTGACCTCCTCTCCTCTTCCCCCCGATTCTCTCTTGCCCTCCTCCATCTCTATTCCCCTCCTCTCTCTCGTGTTTGCTCTCTCCCTCTCACTCTCTCTCCATTCCTCTCTCCTCCTCCGAACCCCTTTCTCCCTCCTGCCTCTCTCCCCCTCCTCTCTCTCCCTCTACATCTCCTCTCTCTCCCCTCTCTCTCCCTCTCCTCCTCTCTCTCCCCCCTCTGATCCTGTCTCTTGCTCCCCCTCCTCTCTCTCCCCCCTCTCACTCCCCCCCATCTTTCTCTCTCTCTCTCTCCCCCTCCGATCGACTCTCTCCTCTCCTCTCCCTTACTCTCCCGCACCGATCTCCTCTCTCTCCCCTCATTCTCTCTCCTCCTCCGTTCATCTCTCTCTCCCTGCTCATCTCTCTCTCTCTCTTTCACCTCCAATCTCCTCTCTCTTCTCCTCCTCCACTCTCTCTCCCGTCTCTTTCCATCTCCAATCCTCTATCTCGTGCCCCTCCGATCTCCCCTCTCTTTCCCTCTCTCTCTCCCCCCAATCTCCTTTCTCTCTCCCCCTTCCGATCCCCTCTCTCTCTCTCTCTCCCCCTTCCGATCCCCTCTTTCTCTCTTCCCCCTCCGATCGCCTCTCTCTCCCCCTCTGACCACCTCCCTTTACCCCCTCCGATCTACTCTCTTTCCCACTTTGATCTCCTCTCTCCCCCTCTGATTCCCTCTCTCCCCCTCCGATCCCCGTTCACCCCCCTCCAATCCCCTCTTTCTCCTTCCTCTGATCTGCTCTCTCTCCCCCTCTGATCTCCTCTCTTCCTCCCCCCACAGATCTCACCTCTCCCCCCCTTCGATCTCCTCTTTCTCTCCCTCCGATCCCCTCTCTCTCCCCCCTCCGATCCTCTCTCTCTGACCTTCTCGCTCTTCCCCTTCCGATCCCCTCTCTCCCCTTTCTCTCCCTCTCCAATCTCCCTCCCTCTCCGATCCCCTCTATCTCCCCCCTCTGATCTCCTCTCTCTCCTTCTCCGATCCTCTCTATCTTCCCCCATGATCTCCTATCTCTCATTTCCAATCCTCCCCTTCCCCGTCAGTTCTCCTCTCTCTCTGTCTCCCCCCTCCAATTGCCCATCTCTTTCCCTTTACGATCCTCTCCTCCCACCAACCGATCCCGTGGCCCACGACGCAGGCCGCACCTGTGGAGTTACTGCGCATGCGCGGTCTCAGTAAACAATGCACATGCACAGCCCGCAAAAATGTTTGTGTAGAAAATCACATGGGAATAAAATAGCCTGCTGTGCTGACATGATTATGTGCAGGAGCATTCTTTGCTGTCCTTTGAGAGTGTTTATTACCAGTTCTCAGATACACACATTCACCAATTCCTGGAAAACTGTTGAGGAGGAAATTGTCAATTCATTCAACCGTATAAACATGGCAGAGGTGCAAAATATTACATGAGAGCTCTGCAGTGAATTTACTCTACAAATAAAGTGACATCACTGTAGTGAGTATGTCACTGTACTTTAACAAAGCACGTTGTACAAAAGGAATAGTTTAGTTACTTGAACCTATTCTTGTAACTTCATGGAACAAAAACTGCGGTACACAGGATACACCGCCGAGCTGCAAAAAGAATACGCACCTACCTGCTGGCGGCCCTCCTGAGAAAACTTATGGTCTGGCAGTGCATAATGGAGAGCATCGTAATAGCCCATGGATCCCAGAGACGCAGGCAGTGCGGGAGCGTACATGGGATCACATGAGCTTGGTCTTCCAATCAGAAAACAGAATTGGATTTCACATCATTTAAGAAGGGAATCCCGTAATCAGATTTAGTGAAATCCCGTAATCAAATTTAATTACAATTTACAGGATTGGAATTGAATTCCTAATTAGCTTCATTCCACCAATTTCACAAAAAATTAATTTTGCTGATAATTTTATAGACATCATTAAAATTAATATTTGCAGAAACAAGAAAAACTAATTTGGTACAGTTAAACTGTATGATTTCTGAGATGAAATGTTTAAAACATGCCTGATGTATCCCCTCATGCTGATGCAAGCAGGCCCCGCAACTCTTCCGATGCCCTGTGTCACTTGAACAGTTTCCAGTTTGCTGACCTTTTCACCATGGATGTCCAGTTCCTCTACACCTCCATTACCGCCACCAGCGGCCAACGGCCCACTCAGACCCCATCCACACCACCCTCCTCCGCCTGGCTGAACTTGTTCTTACATTGAACAACTTCTCCTTTGACGCCACTCATTTCCTCAAAATTAAAGAAGTCCACATGGGAACCCTTATGGGTCCTGATTATGCCTCCATTTTCATGGGATACTTGGAAGATTCTTTGTTCCAGTCTGACACAGATCCACTCCCTCACCTCTTTTTTCAGTGAATTGATGACTGTATCAGTGCTGCTTCCCGCTCTTGCCCCAAACTGAAAAGTTTCATTCACTTTGCTTCCAATTTCCACCCCTCCCTCACATGGTTCATCTCCAACTCTTCTGTTCCTGTTCTCGACTTCTCTATCTCGATTTCTGCGGATAGGCTGTCGACCAAAATCTGTTATAAGCCTCCTGACTCCAACAGCTACCTTGATTATACTTCCTCCCACCCCGCGTTCAGTAAGGACTCTATTCATTTCTCCCAGCTTCTCCATCTGTGTCACATCTGTTCTGATGATGCCACCTTCCACACCAGTGCTTCCCATATGTTTTCTTTTTGCCTCAACCGAGGAATCTATTCCATCGTAGTTGACAGGACCCTCAATCCTGTCTGTCCCATTTCCTGCATTTCTGCCCTCACCCCTTTCCCTCCCTTTCAAAACCTCGATAGGGTTCCCCTTGTCCTCACCCTCTACCCCACAAGCATTCACATTCAATGGATCATCATCTGCTATTTCTTCCCCTTTCAGCATTCCAAAGGGAACATTCCCTCCACGACACCCTGGTCCACACTTCCAGCACCCTCAACACCTGCTCCCCTTCCCGTGCAAGCACAAGAGATGCAATACCTGCCCTTTCACCTCTTCCCTTCCCACCATCCAGAGCCCTAAACGCTCCTTCCTGGTGAAACAGTGATTTACTTGAATTACTTTCACTACTGTATTCTCTGCACATGATGCCGTTTCCTCTCTAAATTGGGGAGACCAAACATAGATTGGGTGATCACTTTGCTGAACATCTCTGTTCAGTCTGTACGTGTAACCCTGAGCTTCCGGTCACTTGCCTTTTAATTCTGCATCACTGTCTGACTCTGATCTTTCTGTCCTCGACCTCTTAGATTGTTCCAATGAAGCTCAACGGAAGCTTAGGTACTTTACTACCTACCAATACTTTACTTTACTTAGCTACTTTACAACCTACTCAACACACAGTTCCACAATTTCAGATCATTACCACTGCTCCTTTTTGTTGGACAGTGGGTACTGGTAATGATTCTGCTGTTGCCATTTATACCTCCTCTAGACCTATCTTTTGTTTCTTTACTTGTCCCATCACCATCCCCTTTTGCCTAGCACCATCATCCCCATTGTCATTTAATCTCTCCTGCCTTCCACCGTATCACAGACCGTCGCTTTTGTTCTTTCCTCCCCATCCCTCTTCCCCTGCCTCTCTACTTGCTTAAAAACTGGTACATCTCTAACCTTTTCCAGTTCTGATGAAAGGTCATTGAACTGAAATGTTAATTCTGTTTCTCTCTGCCCAAATGCTGTCCGACCTGCTGTTCCAGCATTTTTTGTTTTTATTCTTTGAAAGCATTGTCACCTTCCAGTGCTTTGGCCGTCACTCCTGCAACTCCCTGTTTGAATCAATACACCACTCCCACAGCATCAAAATGGCCCTAACCACAATCACAAATAGCATTCACTGTGACTGTGGTATCTTATTCTTTCTTCATGACCTGCCGCCTTTGACATAATCAACCATATCACAATCCTCCAGCGCTTCCCCTCTGCTGTCCAGCTCTGTGTGACTGCCCTGACTTCTTTCAACTCAGTTCCTAATTCTGACTCCACAGTGGTGCAGAGAGAGACTCCCTGGATTATAAAAAAGCATCAAACATTAATTTTTCTTTTCAAGCAACAATACGTGTAGAAAGAACATTGGCCCGGATTTTGCAGTCAGCGTCAAAGTGACAGTGCTCCCGGCTGACCTCGAAGAAAGCGATCTTTGGGGCATGGATTTCACCTCTCTCAACATTAATTTGATTCTGCTGCCAAGTCTCCGGGATCTCCCGTGTCCAGCAACGGTGATGTTATCAAGCTGGCTAAGCAGCCATTCACATTGATGAATTCTCACAGATAGCAAACCAATAAGTAAGATGCACAGATTATAATTCAATTTTTATCAATTTTACAGAGAGCGAACTAAGGATTGGGATACAAGAACATAAGAAATAAGAGCAGGAGTAGGCCATACGGCCCCTCGAGCCTGCTCCGCCATTTAATACGATCACGGCTGATGCGATCATGGACTCAGGTCCACTTCCCTGCCCACTCCCCATAACCCCTTATTCCCTTATCGGTTAAGAAACTGTCTATCTCTGTCTTAAATTTATTCAATGTAATGGCTTCCACAGTTCTCTGAGGCGGCGAATTCCACAGATTTACAACCCCCTGAGAGAAGAAATTCCTCCTCATCTCAGTTTTAAATGGGTGGCCCCTTATTCTAAGATTATGCCCCCTAGTTCTAGTCTCCCCTATCAGTGGAAACATCCTCTCTGCATCCACCTTGTCATGTTTTGATAAGATCACCTCTCATTCTTCTGAATTCCAATGAGTGGAGGCACAACCTCCTCAACCTCAACCTTAAATGCATGGGATTAAGGTAAAAGCATATCTATCATAAACTAACTTAAAAAAACATTCTAATATTAAAAATCACATAATTCTTATCATAATGGAAACATTTGACATTCCACAAATCTAAAATTAGTCAGTGGCAGAAAGGTTGTTCACAGTACCTATGACTCAGTATTCCATTAAAAACCCAGTTACACCTCATTGAACTAGGCTTAACTTTTTCGGGGGGGTTTGAACAGCAATATTATAATGTAAAAGCTGAAGTTCTCATCAATTCAGTGTTTTCAATTGATTGCTGGCTGTGGGGAGCAGGGAATGATTGACAGCAACTTCTGGGTTTCCGTGTATAACTGCACATGTGCAGACAGCAGAGGTTTCTCAGTTGTAATGACGACGAACACTGACAGTTTTGCTGATCTTACAACTGCAAATTCCAGGCAGTAACGTTTGTTTTCAGCAGGACAGTTACAGTTTGATTTTTATATTGATAGATTTCAGTCCAGCTAATAACATGGCTGCATTGGGCTTGTGCGCCATCTGGTGTTTCACAGCAAAGGAACAGTTAGACTTTCTTCAATGTGAGAAAAGAGCTCACCTGCTGGAACGAAAACGAAAGCTCAAATTCAATTCACAAAATTCTGTAATTTAAATGTGTTTCGAGAGAGGTTTTATATATATATAGCACCTCATCATATTCTTCTGGATGTTTCACAGTGCATCACAACCAATCAATTACTTTTGTTACTTTGTAGCCATTTATGTACAGTGAGATGAATGACTTGATTTCAGTGGAAATAGTTGACAGAGGAATGTTATCCAGGGCACCACGAGATCTCCCAGCCCTTTTTTGAACAGTTCCATAAAATCCTTTACATCCACCAGGATGGCCAAGGTCGCAGTTTTACATCTCTTGTTTAGGGAAAAGTTACATAAACAAGAATTTATAGTGAATCTGTGACAAGGACGCGTATTTATAAGCTTCACATTAAGAAGTGATTGACCTTTAACTTCTATATTAAGTTGTTATCATGTCTTAAAGGAGCAGGGCACCAATGAATAATTATATTTGAATCAGCAAAATATAAGATATAAAGGGGGAGAAATTCGGGAGTGCCCCATTTGGGGCGTTAACTTTTGAAAGCTGGAAAAATTAGCGTCGGGCGCTAATAATTCTCAGCTTTCTCTAAATTGGCTGGTCACGCCTCCCGCCCTCCCCCCCCCCCCAACCGGCGGGCAAAAACACATTTGCACCCAGTTAGCAACCCCCCGGAGGCACTAATGGGAGGTGCACAGCAGACCAATTTCGCCCCTGATAATTTTTTTATATTAGAAGTGGAACTTTAAAATCAGCACAAGCAGCTATGGGTAGCGATCATTCTGCACCTAGAGCACATCAAACAGTTGAGAAATTGCCCTTAACGTTCTCACTTCCATCTTAGCTGTATCATACAGGTATTAATATTGGCATCCTTCCTAAATTTAAAGGAGGCTTAATGATAAAGAAACATTCATTAAGGGAGACAATAAATTGTAAATTGTATTATGAATAAATATTTCCTTAAGTGAGAGAGACATACTCAATCAGAAAGCTGTCAATGAATATTAATTAATTTATTTTTAAGAGCATTCATTAAAGAGGTAGTTATTTTCATTTTTGAGGCAGTAAGTTTTCCTCTTTAGTTTGGTTAGAAGATTTTTAACTGAATTTTATTGTTGTAACTGAGACTAATTAAAAACATTCCTATGGTTGTGATAGAAGCAGAAATCTGTCACTCACATTTATAGCGGCCGCAATTGATGGCCTTCCCGCCCACTGCTGCCGACATCCCTCTGGTCGAACCACCCACTGCCACTTTCGTCGTGGCCTGGAGCGGGCTGGAGGGGAGAGCCGTCGGGAAGCGCCCACCGACGTCAGCGGATGGCCGATGCGCGTAAGTACACTCCCGCCCGCCGAGATGCCAGAATCATGCGGGCGGGAGTCGGCTGGAGTCGGCGGCAGAACGGCGGTAGACCGCTGAGTGTAGGCAGATCTGTCCTCAACGGTAAGTGTGCAGATGCTGTAACAAAGTTTAGTGAAGTTTATTTAAGTTATTTCTTTACAGGTACTTACCTGGATGGGGTCCCCTGAAGGTCGTCAGATTTTTTGTTTGTTTTTGATGCTTTTTATTTTTAGTTCTTCGACCCTCCGTGGGCCCGACTCCCTCCTTGGCGGCACTTGGGTGCCAAGCACCTTTGCCATCGAGAATGAGAGCTCCCACCCGCTGCTGCCCAGATTGGCGGTGTATGTCACAGATTTGCCGCTCGCCAACCTTCGAGGGACCTGGGTGATGAAAATACCGCCCAAAGAACCGTCAGGGAACTCGGCGGCCATCGGTGGTCCTTTGGGTGGCCATTGGGCGGGCGGAGGCCTTCACCAAATTCAGGCCCTTAGTCTATAAAAATGTATGCATGTTTGTGACCTATTGAATGCATACAACACTTGCAGATACTTGTCTGACATTCTCAGAACTGATTGATCTGATATACAAATCGCATGTTAAAAGCAATAAATGCACCAGAATATCAGGAAGTCTGCTATGCTGGCTGCATGGTACATTGGTGAGCAACATGATTGCTTGCCAAATGGGGAAAATACTACTTTGAGATGATGGGCTGAAATACTGTTAATAGTTGAAAGACAGATTTGACTTTGCTGCATTCTGTAAAAATGTAACTAGATTGGAGTTTAAAAATTGAAGATGAGGGCACAAATGCTCATATTTGTAAGACCATCTAAGCTGTGTCCCAGGAGGATTTGAGTTTAAAATGGTCTGACAGGTAGTACAGGTTGAAGCTCCATTATCCTCAAGACCTGGCCTGTTCTGGATAAGGGATTTTTCCGGACGAGAGGTGGTCACATTAAATTGAATGGTACAGGTACTGAGCAAGGGGATATCGGGGCTGGGAGTGTGACAGAGAGATCATGACTGGGGGTGTGGGGGCGGTGGATCGCGGGATCAGGCCAGCGATTGCGGGAGTCGGCAGTGAGGAAGGACTTCAATGTGTTCATGTCGGAGTTCTGCGCATGTGCCACCCGGTGGCCGGGAATGGTTCCGGATAAGGGAGGTCTGGACAAGGGAGGTTCAGCCTGTACAGTGAAACCTTATGATAGATTTCTGGTGTTCAATCATTTTCCTTCAGGTCACTGTCTCTTGCACTAATATTTTTGTTGCTTTACATGCCGTGAGTCACCAGTAACACTGAAGATCATTTAATAGAAGTGAATCTGCAATTTTCTATTTTTTTCCAATTAGTCTCAGCATGTGGGTAAGACAGCCTTTCCCTCATTCCCTGTCAGCTGAGGTAGCTGAAGAGTGAACCATATAGTGTGGGACTGGAATCACACATTGGCTAAACCAGATCAGGGTAATGCTTCCAAACAGTTGTATTTTCGCAACAATCCAACACCTTTGATTATCTTATATGTGATGGTAACCCAGTAATTTAGCAGATTTATTGAATTCATTTTCAAAACCTTTGGGTTGCTAGTGCATCACCATAACCACTAGACTGCCATACCCTAATGAATCCACCTCTGACCTTCCCCTGCTCTTCATCTCCTGGTTATGTCCAGCTTCCAAACTGCTTCAGGCCTCGTTGCCTGTTTCATGTCTGCCTCAAGCTCCCATCCTGCTCATCCCTCCATCACCTCTGTTGCTCCGTCTTCCGCTGCTGAAGTAAGTGACCAAGTGTCTCAGTATTAGGATTCTAAGATATGAGAAAAGTTATGAGTGAACAGATGTTTTTCTGACTAGAAAGAAGTAAATAGTGGGGTCCCCCTGGGGTCTGTATTATGACCATTGCTTTTCTTGTTATACATAAATGATCTGGACTTGGGTATAGGAAGTACAATTTTGAAGTTTGCGGATGATACAAAACTTGGCAGCATAGTAAATAGTGAGAATGATAGTAACAGACTTCAGGAGGACATAGACAGACAGGTGAAATGGGAAAACACATGGCAAATGCAATTTAATGTGGTAAGTGTGAAGCGAGAAACAACATGGAGAGACAGTATAATCTAAATGATACTATTTTGGGGGGCGGGTACAATAACAGAGGGACCCGGGGGTGCAGCTTCGTAAATCCTAGAAGGTGGCAGAGCAAGTTGATAAGGTGATTAAGAAAGCATATGGGATACTTGGCATTGTAAATAGTGGCATTGAATCCAAAAACAAGGAAGTCATGCTAAATCTTTACAAATCTCTGGTTAGATCCCAGCTGGAGTATTGTGTACAATTCTGGGCGCCACACATTAGGAAGGATGTCAAGGCCTTGGAGAGGGTACAGAGGAGGTTTACCAGAATGTTACCAGGAATGAGGAAGTTCAATTATGTGGGGAGATTGGGGAAGCTGAGATTACTCTCCTTAGAGCAGAGAAAGTTAAGGGGAGACCAAATAGAGTTTTTCAAGATTATGAGGGGTTTTGAGAGAGCAAGTAGGGAGAAACTGTTAGCTCTGCAAGTAGGTCGGTAACCAGAGGTTATAGAATTAAAATAATCGGCAAAAGAACGAGAGGGAAAAGAGGAGACATTTCTTCATAAAGAGGGTTGTTAAGATCTGGAACGCACTATCTGAAAGGGGGTGGAATCAGATACCATAGGACTTTTTAAAAGGAAATTAGACATGTACTTGAAGAGGACAACTTTGCTTATGGGGAAAGTGCTGGGGTGTTGGACTAAATTGGACAGCTCTTTCAAAGAGCTGGCACAGGGATGATGGGCCAAAGAGCCGCCTTCTATGCTGTAACATTCTATTCTATTCTGTGATTAATAATGTTAAGCTTCATCTCTTTGGAAAAGAGGAGAATTTGAGATGGCATCACCAAAGATTATGAAGGAGATCCAGGCACATTGTTCACAATGGCGAACTCCACCTAAAGTGCATTCGAGTTGTGGAATAAGTTACCATTGAAGCAAATGATAGCAAAGCAAATCCTAAACACGAGTTCAAGAGGTAACAAGATGTGTTCTTGGAAAGAAAAGGTAAGAATTGCATGAATCAAAAAGGCACAGGTCTGTTCTTAAAAATTATTGTATTTTTGTACATAATCCAAACTGAGTCATTCAAAATCTCATCACTGTACTTTGAGGTGGCTTCAGTAACATAAACAGTTGGCAGAGGGCAGCAGCTGGATGAAAAACCAATTATTCTAAGCTAATGCAGTAATGCGGATCGTCAATAGAGGATGACAGATTTTGAAGTGCCCAGACATCACAAGACAATACAGATAAGGAAAATGATTACATTCGTTAACCCAGAATAAACAATCTACGTTCCTGCCAGCATATCATTGGATTGACCACTAAATGAGTCCAAGGTTTTCACTTCCACGACCCTAACCTGGATATTATTCCAAGTGTTGGTCATTCTTTACTATAAGATGTTCTTCCTGACATCTGTATTTGTAATGTCTGTAGCTCCACACTGTGGACGCCTGTGTTACTGCAGCTAGTGCTGTTTAATAAAGAGCAGGTCACCTGACCAGCAGGTCAGAAGTTTCCGGAACCTGCAGCCATCTTACAGGTTGTGTGTTGTGTGCTCTCTGAAGATATCACATTTGGCAACGAGAATGGGATGTAATCGGATAATGCAAAGCTGAAAGTTTTGTTGGTGAAGGATTCAGCCAGCCGACAGAGAGATTTTGAGAGCTTCTCAGTTTTTGGAAACAGCTACAAATCCGAGGTAAATTACTTGCACTCTTGGTTAAAATGCTAGAGTCAAAATGGCTGCCCCTATGGGAGTTACAGGGCATTTGGGGGCATTTCAACATGACCGTGAAAGTTTCAGAGCGTATGTGGATCAGCTTGAAATGCTCTTCACTGCAAATAGTATCAAAATCCCCGGTAATGAAGACAATAACCGGGCGGTGTTGGAACGAAAAAGAACTATATTCTTAACTGAGGCCGGGCCCGAGTTGTACGAAAGGTTGATAAATTTGCTTGTGCCTGACAAGCCAAAGGACACAATGCTGAAACAGATTCTAACTAAGTTAGAATAACATTACAGCCCCGTTCCGTTAGAAATTGCTGAAAGTTATCGTTTCGGAATACAAAATCAGAAGGCCGAAGAAAATATCAGTGAGCACATTGTAGCATTATAAAAGCTATCTATTCTGTAATTTCTGAGACTTTCAGAACCGAGCGTTGCGAGACCGCTTTGTTTGTGGGATGCAAAATGCTGTGATTAGAAGAAAGTTATTGACGGCGCCGAACTTGACTTTTGATTTAGCTTGTCAGACAGCTAGGTCGATGAGCATGGCCGACCAATATTCCCAAGAATTTCATACTAATTTCAATCATCAGACAATCGAGGTGAATCGCCTGCAGTTTCAAAGTAAAAGGCAGTGGGGCCCCAAAGTCTCAGAAACTAGAAATGGGAACAGAGCATTGACGTCTTGCTATCGGTGTCTGGGACAACACATTGCTCAAAGTTGTCCATATGTGAAGGCAGAGTGTTTCTTTTGCAGGAAAACTGGGCATCTTGCGAAGGCATGCCAACTGAAGGGTAAACCAGCTTTCAAAGATATGAGTAGAAATCCACAGAGACTACATAGCATGGAAGAACAACAACAGGACAAGGAGATGTTAGAGTTAAACGTCATCAGGAGCACGAGGTTAATGGACGGCGATTCGAAAAGTATCATAAATCCACATAGATGTTGCAGGATTCAAGATACCCATGGAAATTGACAACTGGTCCATCTGTAAGTGTAGTACCGGAGTTGCTATACCTCGACAAATTGCGGGATTTCCCATTGGAGAAAGCGAAGATACAGCCGTGAGGCTACTCGGGAGAGAACATTCCGGTGGTAGGTCGTATCACTGTACCGGTGAAATACAAGGATCAAGTTCAGAGCTTGCCTCTAATAGTAGTGGCAGGAGACAAGCCTGCCTTACTAGGAAGAAATTGGTTGGGATCACTGAAACTAGATTGGAGTTAGATTTATCGTGTTGAAACAAGATTGGCGTCAAAGAATGATGTCATCAAGAATTATCCAAAGGTGTTCTGCGAAATGGGCAGTCCAATCGAAGGCAGATGTCAGGGTACAGAAGGATGCTAGATCGGTTTATGCACTCAAGGAGAAAGTTGAGCATGAACTCAAAAGACTAGAGACTTAGAACATTATTTCTAAGATAGATCGATGTAATTGGGCTACACCCATTGTTGTTGTACTTAAGTCCGATGGTAAGGTAAAATTGTGTGGTGATTATAAAGTAACCGTAAAGCAGGTTCTAGAGGGTAATGTTCCCAATACATTGCCAAATATAGAAGATTTGTTCACAACAATGACAGGGTGTCAGATTTTCTCATAGTTGGATCTTTCGAATGCCTACTTACAGCTTGAACAAGATGAGGAGTCCAAGTCATGCTTGACTATAAATAGCCATCTAGGCCTATATCAATTTAATAGGCTACCATTTGGAGTGTCTTCCACCCCTGCCATATTCCAAAGGGTAATGAGCCAGATTCTGCAAGGTATTGAAGGGGTAGGATGTTATTTAGCTGACATACTAATTTCAGCACCAAATAGGTAAATTCATAATAATATATTGAATGAAGTCCTCAAACGGCTAGAGAAGCATAGAGTACAAGTGTCTGCTCGCAAGTGTGGGTTATTTCAAAACTGAGTGGAGTACTTAGGGTACAGAGTCGACAAAGGTGGATTACATGCAACCAAGGAAAAACTGGATGCAATCAGAAATGCACCCACTCCCAGGAATGTCACTAACTTCGATCATTTTGAGTCTTTTGAACAATTATGAGAAGTTCCTATCAAATTTGGCTACAGTATTACATCCACTGAATGACCTATTGAAAAAACAGGTCCATTGGAAGTGGTCAAAAGAATGTGATACAGTATTCAAGGAGTGTAAAAGCAACTTGGTAGACAGCACCATTTTAGTTCACTATGACGTATCTCAGGAGATCAAGCTAGCATGTGATGCCTCCCCGAATGGAGTTGGGGCAGTAATCGCTCATGTATTACGTAATGGGTTCAGGAGAGACCAATTGCTTTTGCTTCATGCACTCTCAGTGCCAGTGAGCGTAATTATGCGCAAGTCGAAAGGGAAGCTTTGGCATTAATTTTTGGGGTCAAGAAGTTCCACAAATACTTGTATGGTCCTAAGTGTTATGTCTTTAGATGCTCTGATAATGACTCCACGGGGCAATGTGTTGTACTTGAACTGTAGTGACCTTAGCCTTTTATTGATAACTCCAGAGTGAGAATCACACCTGGTGGGCTGCCTTTTATACTAGGCCAGGCACACCTGTACAGGTAACCTGCAAATCTCCCACTACGGTGCCCACTGGTGGCACACCTTTTAATAGTACAAGCAGTAACCATGTTGGATACATGACATCACTCTCCCCCAAACCTTTAGTGCAAATCGCCTCTGCATTAACTGTCCTTTGGGCTTAGCGCTATCTGGTTGACCCTTGGCGGGTTGTTTTTATCTTGGATGAGTGGTTGGTGGTTCGTTGGCAATAGAGTGCTAGTTGTTTCTGTTTGTGTGTCCATGACAACTCCATTCTCTCCCCCCACTCTGCCCCCCCTCCCCCTGTATAGATTATGCTGGAGGCTCATTTCATTCATATATATTCAAGTCTAGAAAAAAAAAATTGCATTAACATCATGACATTTGTGGTTCAGTTGTGAGGCAAGTACATCTGACTGGTGAGATGCATTCTTGATACGTACTAGGAATCGGTACAGGGGTCAGCACTGATGAGTAGGGACAAGCTAGTTCCAGAACTGCTGGATGGTGTCCAGGTAGTCTGGTGGCGGTGCGGTGCCCAGAGCAGGCAGTGGGAACCTGGTTGGCTCAAGTTGCCTGCTCTTGGGGCTTTTGCTGTTGCTCCTAGCGTCGGGCAGGTTTATAGATGCCTGTGACCTCCCTGTCCTTTCCTTGCGCCCTGGGTCGCTGCTGCTCCCTGAGGAGCAGTCGTCTAGCAGTGCGCAGGGAATTGTGGACTCGTTTGCCTGGTCGTTGTTTGGTTTGGGATCCTGGCTGGTCCCGGTCCCATTTGGGAGAACTGTTGTGGGTGACCCTTCGTTCCCGGGCGTGGCCTTGGTGGTGATAGGGTCTGGGGGCTGCTTCTTAGCACAGTTTGCTCTTTCAGGCTTGTGGCGGTTGGTGCCATCGGGTGCCTGAGAGGTGGAGCCGATCAGGGGCAGGATATCGATACCAGTGCCGTTGCCCTCCTGAGATCACTTGCTCTGCAGCTTGTATGTATTGGCTGCTTGTGGCCACACTCCATGGTGCATAACTCTGGTCCCAAGGGCACAGGCTACTACATTGGGTAGCTCGCTGGACCTATGTGTTCCCGATGGTGCCTGCCCGCTGTATTGACTGAATGCAGTTGAAATCCTACATCGCACAACGTTTCATTACGCATTGTAAATAAACTGTAGTTCTGATCGCGCTCGCACGCCTTTTCTTTGCTTATTGCATGTACACAACGCTGATCATCAATTACACATCTTACATCTAACTCAATGTTGCTATTACATTGAGACTTTTCTTTGCTTATTGCATGTACACAACTCTGATCATCAATTGCACATTTTACATCTAACTCACAGTTGCTCTTACATTGATTGAAAATGTGGAACTGTCCCTTTAAGTGTGGTGGGTTGCAGGCCTCCTTTAAGAGAGCCTTGCCATCTTTACCCCAATCCTCTTCTCCGTTTGGTGCCACATGTTGCTCCATCAGCGCTGCACCTCGTGGTCTGGCCGCCGCGATCTTTTCTTCAGCGCATCACCTCGTGGCTTGGGCGCCATCTTTCCTCCATCCACGATGTCGACTGCAGTGATTCTCTTCTCCCCGGGTTCTGCCACCGAAGCTGGAAAGTTGCCTTTGGATCAGATTTTCTTTCTCCGGAGTCCTGCCACTGGAGCCTAGAAGGTGCGTTCGAGTCGTCTCAGCTGGATCATCTACACGTAGTCGTGCTGAGCGGTCTGTGCTGGCCTGCTCTCTGGTGCTGTGCTGGCCTGCTCTCTGGTGCCGGGTCCACCCTCAGGTGAGGGCTTGTTTTGCCTCTGAGCGCAGAGGACGTCGATAGCTGGAGGGATGAAGTCTTCCCAACTCCAATGGATTTTCTCCATCCACCTTCTTCCGAATAGCATTGGTCCATCACCTGCAACAATCCACAGAGGTAACTTGTGCACTGCGCCATCATGGAGTACCTTTACATCTGCACTACCAACGACTGGGATAAGTTCATCAGTATAGGTGCGCAGCTTTGCCTGAACTGGGACCAACTTGGGTCGTTCAGCTTGATTGTCCCATAGCCTCTCAAAGCTTCTTAATTCATTACTGACTACCTCGCCCCCGTGACCACTTCCATGAAGACTGGAATGACATTTATCTGGACTTCCATCCTCAACGGGGAACACTCGGTGGTGCAGGTAAACATGCTATATACCTCATCATGATGCTGAGCTGCCTCTCTGCCTATCGTTTCATAATCTGCGCTGAATTCATGGCCATTTGCAGACTCTCCATCAACACAGTGAATCATATGTCTTTTACACAATTGCTGGAGATGGCCCTTTGTGCTGCAGCCTTTACACACATAGTCTTTAAAGCGAGCCCTGTGATTCCCTCAGCTACTCGATTAGCCCCCCTCGGCAGACTCTGAGTTAAGGGATTCAGGGGCCTGTTCTCTCTTCCCTGAGAAGGTTCACATTCTACAGTCCAGCCTCTAAAAGGCGCCACTTTGTACAGAGTACTTGCCGGGTTTGAGTCCTGAGGATGAGTCATCTGCCTAGAGCCACAAGTCGAGGCCATGAATGCCTGGCCCTCAGAGATGGCCTTCTCTTTGTGACTGTGGTAACTGCCGACAGTAGCTTATGAAAAAGGCCCTCATGGCCGCTTCCAATGACAAAGATGCCCTGCTGCGCTTCAGTAAGGTGGTTATCGAAATCACACAGTGCCGCCAGCCTCCTGAGGTTTGCAGCATATTTTGCGATTTCCTGGCCTTCGGGCCGTCGCTGGGTGTAAAATCGGTATCTGACTGTGAGGATGCTCTCTTTGGGCTTGAGTTGTTCTTGGATCAGCATTACAAGCTCCTTGTATGTCTTCGCTGGTGCCAGCAGGTCCCTGACAAGGCCATGGACAGTGGGCCCACAACTGGTTAGCAGGATAGCTCTGCGCTTATCAGTCAGTGTGACCAGATTGTCGCCTGCCAGGTCATTTGCTGTGAAGAAATGGTTGAGCCTCTCCACAAAGGCGTCCCAATCATCACCATCAGCGAACTATTGCAACGTACCAAGAGTAGCCATTTTCACGTGACGGTCCCTAATCTTGTCACCAATTGTTATGTCTTTAGATGCTCTGATAATGACTCCATGAGGCTATGTGTTGTACTTGAACTGTAGTAACCTTAGTCCTTTATTGTTAACTCTAGAGTGAGGATCACACATGGTGGCCTGCCTTTATACTAGGCCAGGCACACCTGTACAGGTAACCTGCAAGCCTCCCACTGCAATGCCCTCTGGTGGCACACCGTGTAATAGTACAAGCAGTAACCATGTAGGATACATGACAGTAAGTTTACTCTCATTACGGACCATAAGCCCCTGACAACAATCCTCCATCCAAAGTCCCCAGTTCCAACATTAGCTACAGCCCGAATGCAGAGATGGGCTTTGATTTTGTCAGCATATATATATATAATATTGAATACAGATGATCAGCTCATCACAGTAATGCTGAGGCTATGTCTAGATTGCCTTCCCCATCGCAAGTTACACCCGATAGGGAAGAGGTGTTCAATTTTTCATACACTGATGAACTGCCAGTCACAGCTGAAGAGATGGGTAGAGCAACCAAACGTGACCCTGTTATAAGAACATAAGAACAAAAGAATTAGGAACAGGAGTAGGCCATCTAGCCCCTCGAGCCTGCTCCGTCATTCAACAAGATCATGATTGATCTGGCTGTGGACTCAGCTCCACTTACCCGCCCGCTCCCCGTAACCCTTAATTCCATTATTGGTTAAAAATCTATCTATCTGTACATTCAATGAGCTAGCCTCAACTGCTTCCTTGGGCAGAGAATTCCACAGATTAACAACCCTCTGGGAGAAGAAATTCCTTCTCAACTCAGTTTTAAATTGGCTCCCCCGTATTTTGAGGCTGTGCCCCCTAGTTCTAGTCTCCCCGACCAGTGGAAACAACCTCTCTGCCTCTATCTTGTCTATCCCTTTCATTATTTTAAATGTTTCTATAAGATCACCCCTCATCCTTCTGAACTCCAACGAGTAAAGACCCAGTCTACTCAATCTATCATCATAAGGTAACGCCCTCATCGCCGGAATCAGCCTAGTGAATCGTCTCTGTAACCCCTCCAAAGCTAGTATATCCTTCCTTAAGTAAGGTGATCAAAACTGCACGCAGTACTCCAGGTGCGACCTCACCAATACCCTATACAGTTGCAGCAGGACCTCCCTACTTTTGTACTCCATCCCTCTCGCAATGAAGGCCAACATTCCATTCGCCTTCCTGATTACCTGCTGCACCTGCAAACTAATTTTTTGGGATTCATTGAATGGAGAGAAATTACAACATGCTGTGGTGCAGAGGGACCTGGGGGTCCATGAAACTCTTTTTTTTTACCAAAAAGAGTTTCATGCACAAGGACCCCCAGGTCCCTCTGCACCACAGCATGTTGTAATTTCTCTCCATTCAAATAATATTCCATTTTACTGTTTTTTTTTCCAATGTGGATGACCTCACTTTTTCCGACATTGTATTCCATCTGACAAACCTTAGCCCATTCGCTTAAGCTATCTAAATCTCATTGCAGGCTCTCTGTATCCTCTACACAACCCGCTTTCCCACTAATCTTTGTGTCATCTGCAAATTTTGTTACACTACACTCTGTCCCCTCTTCCAAGTCATCTGTGTATATTGTAAACAGTTGTGGTCCCAGCACCGATCCCTGTGGCACACCACGAACCACCGATTTCCAACCCAAAAAGGACCCATTTATCCTGACTCTCTGCTTTCTGTTAGCCAGCCAATTCTCGATCCATGCTAATACATTTCCTCTGACTCCGCGTACCTTTATCTTCTGCAGTAACCTTTTGTGTGGCACCTTATCGAATGCCTTTTGGAAATCTAAATACTCCACATCCATCAGCACACCTCTATCCACCATGCTCATTACATCCTCAAAGAATTTCAGTAAATTAGTTAAACATGATTTCCCCTTCATGAATCCATGTTGCGTCTGCTTGATTGCATTATTCCTATCTAGATGTCCCGCTATTTCTTCCTTAATGATAGCTTCAAGCATTTTCCCCACTACAGATGTTAAACTAACCAGTCTATAGTTACCTGCCTTTTGTCTGCCCCCTTTTTTAAACAGAGGCGTTACATTAGCTGCTTTCCAATCTGCTGGTACCTCCCCAGAGTCCAGAGAATTTTGGTAGATTATAACGAACGCATCTGCTATAACTTCCGCCATCTCTTTTAATACCCTGGGATGCATTTCATCAAGACCAGGGGACTTGTCTACCTTGAGTCCCATTAGCCTGTCCAGCACTACCCCCCTAGTGATAGTGATTGTCTCAAGGTCCTCCCTTCCCACATTCCTGTGACCAGCAATTTTTGGCATGGTTTTTGTGTCTTCCACTGTGAAGACCGAAGCAAAATAATTGTTTAAGGTCTCAGCCATTTCCACATTTCCCATTATTAAATCCCCCTTCTCACCTTCTAAGGGACCAACATTTACTTTAGTCACTCTTTTCCGTTTTATATATCGGTAAAAGGTTTTACTATCTGTTTTTATGTTTTGCGCAAGTTTACTTTCGTAATCTATCTTTCCTTTCTTTATTGCTTTTTTAGTCATTCTTTGCTGCTATTTAAAATTGTCCCAATCTTCTAGTTTCCCACTAACCTTGGCCATCTTATACGCATTGGTTTTTAATTTGATACTCTCCTTTATTTCCTTGGTTATCCACGGCTGGTTATCCCTTCTCTTACCGCCCTTCTTTTTCACTGGAATATATTTTTGTTGAGCACTATGAAAGAGCTCCTTAAAAGTCCTCCACTGTTCCTCAATTGTGCCACCGTTTAGTCTGTGTTCCCAGTCTACTTTAGCCAACTCTGCCCTCATCCCACTGTAGTCCCCTTTGTTTAAGCATAGTACACTCGTTTGAGACACTACTTCCTCACCCTCAATCTGTATTACAAATTCAACCATACTGTGATCACTCATTCCGAAAGGATCTTTTACCAGGAGATAATTTATTATTCTTGTCTCATTACACAGGACCAGATCTAAGATAGCTTGCTCCCTTGTAGGTTCTGTAACATGCTGTTCTAAGAAACAATCCCGTATGCATTCTATGAATTCCTCCTCAAGGCTACCCCGTGCGATTTGATTTGACCAATCGATATGTAGGTTAAAATCTCCCATGATTACTGCCGTTCCTTTTTCACATACCTCCATTATTCCCTTGATTATTGCCCGCCCCACCGTGAAGTTATTATTTGGGGGCCTATAAACTACGCCCACCAGTGACTTTTTCCCCTTACTATCTTAATCTCCACCCACAATGATTCAACATTTTGTTCATTAGAGCCAATATCATCTCTCACAACTGCCCTGATATCATCCTTTATTAACAGAGCTACCCCATCTCCTTTCCCTTCTTGTCTATCTTTCTGAATTGTCAGATACCCCTGTATGTTTAATTCCCAGTCTTGGCCACCCTGCAACCATGTTTCTGTTATGGCCACCAAATCATACCCATTTGTGATGATTTGTGCCGTCAACTCATTTACTTTATTTCGAATGCTGTGTGCATTTAGGTAGAGTGTTTTAATACTAGTTTTTAAACCATGATTTTTAGTTTTGACCCCTCCTGCAGCCCCTTTATATTCATACATATTGTCCCTTCCTATCACCTTGTGGCTTTCACTTAGCCCAGTGCTACTCTGCTTTATTGCCTCCTGCCTTTTGCATTCTTTTTTGAGGTCCTGTTCATCTGAGCTCTCACCCACTCTAACTAGCTCAGAGCCCTCTCCTGGGTTCCAAATACTCCTCGCATTGAGGCACTGAGCTTTCATGCTTGCCTTTTTATTACACTTTGACCCTTTAGAATTTTGCTGTACAGTGGCCCTTTTTGTTTTTTGCCTTGGGTTTCTCTGCCCTCCACTTTTACTCATCACCTTTCTGTCTTTTGCTTCTGTCTCCATTTTGTTTCCCTCTGTCTCCCTGCATTGGTTCCCATCCCCCTGCCATATTAGTTTAACTCCTCCCCAACAGCACTAGCAAACACTCCCCCTAGGGCATTGGTTCCGGTCCTGCCCAGGTGCAGACCGTCCGGTTTGTACTGGTCCCACCTCCCCCAGAACCGGTTCCAATGCCCCAGGAATTTGAATCCCTCCCTGCTGCACCACTGCTCAAGCCACGTATTCATCTGAGCTATCCTGCGATTCCTACTCTGACTAGCACGTGGCACTGGTAGCAATCCCGAGATTACTACTTTTGAGGTCCTACTTTTTAATTTAGCTCCTAGCTCCTTAAATTCTTCTCGTAGGACCTCATCCCTTTTTTTTACCTATATCGTTGGTACCAATGTGCACCACGACAACTGGCTGTTCACCCTCCCTTTTCAGAATGTCCTGCACCCGCTCCGAGACATCCTTGACCCTTGCACCAGGGAGGCAACATACCATCCTGGAGTCTCGGTTGCGGCCGCAGAAATGCCTATCTATTCCCCTTACAATTGAATCCCCTATCACTATCACTCTGCCACTCTTTTTCCTGCCCTCCTGTGCAACAGTGCCAGCCACGATGCCATGAACTTGACTGCTGCTGCCCTCCCCTGATGATTCATCCCCGTCAACAGTACTCAAAGCGGTGTATCTGTTTTGCAGACGGGTGACCACAGGGAACCCCTGCACTACCTTCCTTGCACTGCTCTTCCTGCTGGCGTTCCATTCCCTATCTGGCTGTGGACCCTTCACCTGCGGTAAGACCAACTCACTAAACGTCCTACTCACGTCATTCTCAGCATCGTGGATGCTCCAGAGTGAATCCACCCTCAGCTCCAATCCCGCAACGCGGACCGTCAGGAGCCGGATGTGGACACACTTCCCGCACATGTAGTCGTCAGGGACACCGGAAGTGTCCCTGAGTTCCCACATGGTACAGGAGGAGCATATTACGTGACCGAGCTCTCCTGCATGACTTAACCCTTAGATACACTTAAATTGGCAACAACAATGCTAAAGCTTACTCACTGATATAGAAGAGAAAAAAGAAAAACTACTCACCAATCATCAGCCAAACACTTACCCCCTTGGCTGTGACGTCACCTTTCTATTCCTTTCTACTTCTTTTTTTCCTTCTCCCTGTAGCTGCACAAGCCACGCCTCTCCACGCACCTCCCGACCTTTTATAGGCCTCACCAACAGACTCATGCTGCTCCCGGCTCAGCGACCTATGTCAAAGGTGTATGATTATATTGCAAATGAATGGTCAAACCAGGTAACAGACAAAGATATTCATCCATTTTTTATTCGTAGGAATGAATTATCAGTTGATAAAGGTTGTATCATGTGCGGTGCAAGAGTGGTTATACCAAATAAATTCAGATCCAAATTATCAGGAGACCTCCACGACCAGCACCTGGGAATGTCCTTGACCAAGAGTTTTGCACGCAGTTACTTATGGTGGCCACATTTTGATAAAGATATAGAGTACATCGTAAGTCAGTATACGACATGTCAATTGGTAAGCAAGCAACCACCATCAGTACCATTACAACCATGGAAATGGCCTCCCAGGATGTGGCAAAGGCTACATATTGATTTTGCGGAGTTAGAAGGCCAACAATTGTTCATTGTGATTGATAGCCATTCGAAGTGGGTCGAGGTGTTTCCAATGTGGAAATAACAACAAGTAAAACATTAGACATTTTGCGAAGATTATTTTCTTCATTTGGCCTCCCAGAAGAAATTGTTTTGGATAATGGACCACAATTTCATTCAGAGGAATTTGTACAGTTCACGAGCAAAAATGGTGTGAAACATACCAAGGTTCCACCGTACCACCTGCTTTGAATGGTGCAGCAGAGCGCACTGTACTAATTGTAAAATGTGCCCTCAAACAAATGTTGGATCCAAATCCAAAGAAACGACAATTGTCATTGGACCACAAACTGGCTAATTTTCTAATAACGTATCATAATACTCCTCACACAACTACTGGTAGAACACGAGCCGAGTTGTTTCTCAAACGACAGCCACAAATCAGACTCTCATTGTTAAAACCAAACTTGGCACAGTCCGTAGAAGAGATACAATTAAGACAGAAAGAGAATCATGATAGAGGTAGAGTAAAAGACAGAAGTGTGAAATTAAATCAGAAGGTGAGAGTGAAGAACCATCACCATAAATGGGTAAAGTGGTTACCAGTAAGAGTGGTGAAGATATGTGATCCTCGCACATATTTGGTCAAGGTGTTTGATAATGGACAGGTTAGGTTTGTTCACATTGATCATATTTTACCCACAGATATGGAAGTAGTTAAGAGTGGGAGTAATTCAATTATTTCTGACTCACTAGATAGTTTTGATACACCAGTAGCATATCCTACAAACAAATCCAAGAGAAAGTCAGAATTTAAGTCTGAGTCCGAGTCAGGAAAACAAACAGTCTGAAGTTAAAGAGAATTCAAATGGAAATCAAGGGCATCCCTTGAAAGAAAACTCCCCTCAGGGTCAGCCTCGAATAAGTTTAAAGGTTTGGAAGGTTCTGTTCAGAGTGAAGGTATCCTCTTTGAAACAGAAAATAAGTGGTTAAGCTTGATTTGTAAATATAGCAAAATAAGTCCATATCCTTTGTTATGTATAACCATGCAAGTTGTGTATGATGATTGTTTTTATACTAACTTCTTCATTAAGGAGGGAGAAGTGTAATGTCTGTAGCTCCACACTGTGGATGCCTGTGTTACTGCAGCTAGTGCTGTTTAATAAAGAGCAGGTCACCTGACCAGCAGGTCAGAGGTTTCCAGAACCTGCAGGTTGTGTGTTGTGTGCTCTCTGAAGATATCACAGTATTAATTAGGGTTACCAACTCTGATTTGACATATTCCTGGAGATTTGATCATGTGACACTTGCCCACTGTTTGCAAATGTTACTGCATTTAGCTTAGCTAAGTGCAATGAGAAACATCAAATATCACTGATTCAACAAAAAACATTGTTGATGTAAGTAAATTCAAACTTTTCGTACAATTTCATCACTTTATACAATGCACAGCAGGTTCTAAAATTAATAAAACCAAAACCAAACTGAATTCAAATAACTCCCACATCTCACTGCTGAAGCTCAGCTTCAGGGCGGTGAGGCTCAGTCCTCAGAGAGGAGCACCAAAGCTGCCTGACTCCTGAATTATACAAAAGCACACATCACAGGCCCACATAAACTCTCCCCCACTTCACTTTGTGTTTCTCCCTCTCCCTCCCCAGTTTGTGTTTCTCTATCTCTCCCCCTCTCTCCCCCTCCCCCCAGTTTCTCTCCCTCTCCCTCCCCAGTTTGTGTTTCTCTATCTCTCCCTCCCCCTCCCCCCTAGTTTCTCTCTCTCTCCCTCCCCCACTTTGTGTTTCTCTCCTTCCCCCAGTTTGTTTTCCTCCCTCCCTTCCTTTTACCAGATTGAGTTTATCTCTCCATCCCTCCCTCCCTCTTCCAGTTTATCCTTTTCTCTCCCTCTCTCTAGTTACTCTCTCAGGACTCATTGAGCTTCCAGACGATTTTCATTGTCCCCGATGCTGTCATGAAGCCGTGTTTCTAAACAGAGACGAGACCATTTGGGGCACGACACGGTTTGGTTGCAAGCCACGATAGGCGAGGTACATCACACATGTGGACCGTCCATACAAGAACTTTTTCCCGAGTGGCCTCCTGCAGCACCCGGGAGACCAATCGCCCAGACCCCTGCCCAAAGCTGGATGGTTGGGAATCCTCGTGCTAAACATATGTTTCACCCATCCCCATATTGCTTTAACCTGGAATATTTTTAATACATATAGGCTGGAGTGTGCAGAAAACCAGCAACTCACTGAGGGTTCCGATATTGCTGTGAATGCTATTGCTCCAGCTTTATGTTTCGAGCATTATCTCACCTAAACCTGCCTTCTTTTTATAAACAAAATACACCCTGGTCTTTGTTATTCTGCTGATGCAAGTGGAATTCAAAAGAATTTTTTTTGTTCTGTTTCAGGTCATTTATTTCAGCCAGGAGTGCATACACTGGTCACTTTATTTAGCCGCAAATGGGCATATTTCATAAACTATCCTGTGCATTAATCTGGCCATGTTGGTGAAATAGTGCAACAAAATATTTACATTTGTTAAAAAAAAACACCCAGCTAAATGCAGTAGCAGAATGATAATTGTAATCATTAATATTGTCATAAGTTGGTATTTTCTGAAATGTTTGATTTCAGGATAGTGCACTTGTACATAGAGCATCTGCTGAAAACTCAAGGTTCACAAAGATATCTGCAATATTGGGTAGTCAGCAGGTTTTCAAAGAACTCAAAGTGTATTTTTACTCCCAATGGCAAAATGGTTCCGATTATATAACCTTAAAGATAAATTAACCATAACTCAAGTAATTTGTTCTTAGATCCCAATTTAACATTTAAAACACTGGATGAGAATGAACACACAAGATAAAATGCTCCAAGCAGATTGAAGATAGGTTCCAGTAATTACAACAACTGGCCATCTCCTCCTTTCCCCAAACGGCAATGGTTTTCTTCGATCTGCCAACAAATTCAATACGATCTTGGTTTGAATCCCAGACTCTCTATTTACAATTGCAGTCTTAATCTTGAATAACTTTCAAATTTCTAATCTTCACTCTCAGTGTCCGTTTAAAGTGTCAAACAGATACATTGGCACTTTAACTGGGACCTTTTATCATAACTGGCCAGTTCCTGCCTAAAACATTAACCCATTTTCACTTTCAGATTCTGACCAACCTATGAATGGTAGCATAGTGGTTATGTTATTGTACTCGTAATCCAGAGGCCTGGACTAATAATCTAGGGATGTGAATTCATAATCCCATCATGCAGCTGAGGAATTTAATTCAGTTAATTAAATAAATCTGGAATTTAAAGAAAAGCTAGTATCTGCAATGGTGACCACATAACTACTGGATTGTCATAAAAACCCATCTGGTTCACTAATGCCCTTTAGAGAAGGAAATCTGCCGTCCTTACCTGGTCTGGCCTAAATGTGATTCCAGACCCACAGCAATGTGGTTAACTCTTAACTGCCCTCTGAAATGGCCTAGCAAGCCATTCAATTGTACCAAACCACTACAACATAGTCATTGTGGGAGTCCCTTCACCACACGGACTGCAGTGGTTCAAGAAGGAGGTTCTTCCCTCCAGACTTACAGTAAAAGTGTAGTTGAAGTCATCCCTGGTAACGTTTGACCAGCCATTATACCTTCTCAAGGGCAATTAGGGACGGGCAATAAAAAGGCCTTGTCAGCAACATCCACATCCCATGAATGAATAAAAAACAGTTTCTCTTTTTACTTCTGACTTCGAAATACTCAATTTAAAAAAATGAAATAAACGTCCTACAATTCAACAGATAGAAAATATTTAATTGCAATCCCAATGAAATTTTGTGATATAATTTCTTGGGAATTGTGCTCCACAATGACATCTGACTATGAGTTAGAACGTTTTAATCTAATTCATGTATTCAAAGTTCTGCTGCAAGAATGTCGTCTTTGACTCCCATCATGTTTCCATCTCTCTTTCTGCTTTCCTGCAGTTCAGTTTTACAATTGAGGTGTTTGTTCTATTCCCCTGGGCACATTAAATCTTCTCTTCCATTTGAATGTTGTTTGTGCTTTTCCCATTTTGTTTCCTATGAATGGTTATGAGAAACCGCCACACAAGCTTCCTCCTCAGTATAACGACTGTTCACCATGCTTCGCTTTTCTATCTTTGACTTGAATCATTTCTTCACTGATAAACACTAAAGCTGCTGCCTGCAGCTTGTGTTCCAGATGGTATAATGGCTGGTCAAACGTTACCATGGACTACTTCAACTACACTTTTACTGTAAGTTTGTTGCATTGAAATGAAATAACTGGCAGTGATTTGCCCTCAAAATTGAGAATAATAGATATCAGTGACTAAAAGCAGTAATCTCATCAATTCAGAAGACAACAATTATAACAGTGAAATTGAAGTGGGTTATAGCTCTCATACAGCCAACACACTGTGTAATATGCTATTGAGCCATGTGGATCAAGAAGGTGTAACACTGAATCCGTCTTTTGTGCTGTGTTAACTGACAGCGGGGTAGTAGTGGTAGCACTATAATTAGCTTCAACTTCCTCACCAAGCTCCAAATAATTATCAGCTGAGCCCTGGTGGAACGTGTTTATACGTGAATATCAGGTGACAAGTTCAACGATCAAATAGTCTTCCAACGCTCACTGTACAAAAAAAAGCCCACTTGGGGTACAGTCCAGAAGGCTATTGGTACATGTGGAAGAATCACTGCTTGTGGGAGAGGAGGGGCAAGGGGAGAAAGTTGAAAAAACATATTTTTTTAAATTGTCTTGCGAATCTTGAGATGTGATTCTCTTCTTGCCACTAATTCCACCCACCCATTATTTACTATATTTTACAAAATTATTCCGTTTTGCGTGGAACCGTCGTGCATGTTGACAGCTACTTGGGGTCATTATGTCAAACCGATCAATTATAGAGTCAGCTGACCAGGTGAATAGTGGCGAGAAATCTACCCGGAGCCCATGAAGATCATTGTAACATCAACGCTCAAGATAGTGACTTTCAGAATCCTATTGGGAACTAACACATGCAGTGTACATTTTCATAAAAATACTTATAAGTATTCTACAGCTTTTCCAATAGTGAGTTGGAGGATGTTGTTTTATAATGTGGGCTTCCTAACCAATGACAGCATCCATCCTACTCCAGTCACCACCGCCCACCGACACCCACTCACTCACACACACACAAGAGAGTTTCTCACCATTTCTCTTTTCCTTCATCTTACGCAACAGGTTCTGCCTCTACCCTTACAACAGGGGAAAGAAATTTGATATCGACCCGTTTGGGGCGTTAACTTTTGGAATTGTGAGATTTTAGCGCAAGGCGATAATGATTGTGAACGTCTAATAAATTGAGTGTTAGCGCCCTAAGAAGGAAGTGGAGCACTAAATCAAGTGCTAATGACCTCAGCGGGGCATTACAGGGGCACTACCAGCACAGCGATAATAAATTTCAGGTGCAATGCATTCATCAATGGTCCTTCCATCCTTCACACTAGCTCATTCAGTTTGGATGGAGATAAGAAATAATAAGGGGAAGAAGTCATTGGTGGGCATAGTCTATCGGCCCCCTAACAGTAGCTACACTGTTGGATGGAGTATAAATCAAGAAATAATGGAGGCTTGTAGGAACGGTAATAATCATGGGTGATTTTAATCTTCATATTGATTGGACAAATTAAATTGGCCAAGGTAGCCTTGAGGAAGAGTCCATAGAGTGTAGCTGGGATGATTTCCTTGAACAGTACGTTGCGGAACCAACCAGAGAGCAGGCTATCTTAGATCTGGTACTGTCTAATGAGACAGGATTAATAAATGATCTCCTAGTAATGGATCCTCTAGGATCCTCTAGCATGGTCCTCTAACAAATTCAGTTGGAGGGTGAGAAATTTGGATCTCAAACCAGTGTCCTGATCTTAAATAAAGGAGATTACAAAGGTATGAAGGCAGAGATGTCTAAAGTGGACTGGGAAAATAGATTAAAATGTAAGACAGTTGATAAGCAGTGGCAGATATTTAAGGAGATATTGCATAACTCTCAACAGAAATATATTCCAGTGAAGGAAAGACTTTAAGAGAAGGAAGAACCATCCGTCGCTAACTAAGGAAGTAAAGGATGGTAACAAATATAAAACAAGGGCATACAAAGTGGCCAAGATTAGTGGGAGGCCAGAGGATTGGGAAACTTTTAAAAACCAGCAAAGGACGACTAAAAAAAAATAAAGAGAGGGAAGATAGATTATGAAAGTAAACTAGCAAGAAATATAAAAACAGATTGTAAGAGTTTCTACAGGTATATAATAAGGAAGAGAGTAACTAAAGATCCCTTAGAGGATGAGACTGGGGAATTAATAATGGGGAACAGGGAAATGATAGATGCTTTGAACAAATATTTTGTACCAGTCTTCACGGTAGAAGACACTAAAAACATCCCAATAATGGATAATCAGGGGGCTATAGATCGAGAGAAATTAAAACATTCACTATCGCTAAAGAAAAAGTACTCGGTAAAATAATGGGACTAAAGGCGGACAGGTCCTCTGGACCTGATGCCATGCATTTTAGGGTCTTAAAAGAAGTGGCTGCAGAAATAGTGGATGCATTGGTTGTAATCTACCAAAATTCCTTGGATTCTAGTGAGGTCACAAGGGATTGGAAAAGTGCAAATGTAACGCTCCTATTTAAAAAAGCAAGCAGACAGAAAGCAGGAAAATATAGACGAGTTAGCTTAACATCTGTTGTTGGGAAAATGCTGGAGTCCATTATTAAAGAAGCAGTAGCAGGACATTTGGAAAAGCATAATACAGTAATACAGTCAAGCAGAGTCAGCATGGTTTTATGAAAGGGAAATCATGTTAGACAAATTTGCTGGAGTTCTTTGAGGATGTAACGAGCAGGGTGGATAAGGAGGAACCAGTGGATGTGGTGTATTCCAGAAGACATTCGATAAGGTGCCACATAAAAGGTTACTGCACAAGATAAAAGTTCATGGGATTGGGGATAATATATTAGCATGGTTAGAGGATTGGCTAACTAACCGAAAACAGAGAGTTAGGATAAATGGGTAATTTTCCATTTGGCAAATGGCAACTATTGGGGTGCCACAGGGATCGGTGCGGGGGCCTCAAGTATTTACAATTTATATTAATGACTTGGATGAAGGGATCCAGTGTAAAGTAGCCAAGTTTGTTGATGATACAAAGATTGATGGGAAAACAAGTTGTGAAGTGGACACAAAAAATCTGCAAATGGATATAGACAGGCTAAGTGAGTGGGTAAACATTTGACAGATGGAGTATAATGTTGGAATGTGTGCGGTTGTCCACTTTGGCAGGAAAAATAAAAAAGCAAATTATTATTTAAATGGAGAGAAATTACAAAATGCTGTAATACAGAGGGACCTGGGGGTCCTTGTGCATGAAACACAAAAAGTAAGCATGCAGGTACAGCAAGTAATCACAAAGGCAAATGGAATGTTAGCCTTTATTGCAAAGGCGATGGTGTATAAAAGCAGAGCAGTCCTGCTACAATTGTACAGGGTATTGGTGAGGCCACACCTGGAGTACTGCTTACAGTTTTGGTCTCTGTATTTAAGGAGGGATATACTTGCATTGGAGGCAGTTCATAGAATGTTCACTAAGTTGATTCCTGAGATGAAAAGGTTGACTTATGAAGAAAGATTAAGTAGGTTGGGCCTATACTCATTGGGCTTGAAATTGGTCGATATGGAAGGTCTGCCCATTTCTCGGCGGTATGCCGGCGGTATGTCGTTTCACACCACCAGCATACCACCGAGACTGAAGAGGACAAAATCGGTGAAAATGTTTTTGGCAGTATGTCGGCGGTATGTCAGCGGTCTACATCGGACAGTATGTAGATTAGTAGTCGATCCAAATTGACTCTCTGTTAGATGGGCGGTGCGACACAGAACTGTGCATGCGCAAATTTTTTTTTCCCCGTTTTTTTACACAAGCATTTTATCCGTAAATTCGGGGGTCAGGGGTCACTCGCGCATGCGCAGTGAGTTGAGGAGGAGAGCGAGTGAGAAGGAGCAGCAAGGTAGTCAATGTGCAGTGAATTTAAAAATAGACAGCACAGTGCAAAAAAATTGGTAGCAACTAAGAATTCTGCACTTTGTAGACAAGAAGAGATATTTAACAAGTCAAAAATTAATATAAATAAAAACAATTAAGGCAATATTAAAGAAGACATCAAAGCGCAGGAACATCGAGAAGGAGGGGAGGTTGAGGGCAACTGCCTCCGATAAAATGGAGTTACCTGCCCTTCTGGAACATAACAGAGAGATACTCCGAGCTAGCCAAGGGTGGTCGTTGAAAGCCTCCCCCCCAAATGAGTACAACTGAATATGGGACGAGATCGGGGAGGCTGTGTCCTCTAAAAGTACGATGGTACGCACCGGGGAAAGGTGCCGTAAGAGGTGGAACGACCTGGTGAGGATAGCGAGAGTAAGTAATGATTTTATTTATGCACCCAACCGCACCCCCACCGCCCCCCCCGCCCCATGTGCTATGTACCATGTAAATGTAGGTTCAGTGTCACGTGGATGATGTTATTTATCTTAAGGTTATGGCAATATATTCGTGCTTTTCAGGCAATGACAAGAGGATCAATGCAATGCTTTTTTAATGTGTGTGTCTGTGTGTGTGTGTAACTGTGTCAAATTAAATGGATCGAAGAATTTTACTTTGATTTACTTTACTTTCTACAGAAGAAGACATCTGCAACAGCAGTCGATCAGCATCGTACAGGGGGCGGCCCCACAACCCAGAAGCCACTTACAGATATTGAGATCCATGCCCTGTCTCTGGTCAGGGATAGCAACCGTGCCACCACCGGTATTGGAGCTGACCCACTCACACAGGATGGTAAGTTGAATAAAATGCAGTCTGCGTTGCAGTCCTCTCATGTCATGTAATGTAACTGTAACTGTAATGTTGGGCTGATGTAATGTAATGTAAATTTATTGTACTGTAATGTTGACCTCATGTGATGTACTGCAACGTTGGGGGCATGTAACGCAATGCTTATAAGTATTGTCTGTCTGCGATATGTAATGCAGTACTGCAGCAGTGGTGGACTTTTAAGTAAGACTGCGATAAGTCACTGTACCAAGTACTAATGTAACCCTCACCCTTCCCCTGGTGCCAAGCTTTTTTAAATGTTGTTTTGTACTTCCAGACGCGGATGATTCAGACCACTGCGACACAGACGACAGACCCACTGCCTCCACCTCTGGCATCACCCAGCCATCTCCTAACGAGGAAGACAAAGAGGAAGAGGAACAGGAAGAGCCACTGATCCGGCAGCCAGGGGAGGTGGAGCTGGGGGTGGAGACGGAGGATACATCAGCTCCATGTGAGCAGCTGGAACATCCTCCACCATGGAGTCTTTATTCAGGGGATTCCCCCATGTGTCCTCTGATTCTGCCGGACCAAGCCATGCGCAGTGAGGCACCCCTAGTGTTGCAGTGTCTTTGCCATAGCGATGGAGGTTGGTGCAAGAAAGGTCGGTTGCTGTAGGCGTGTACCAGTACGTGGTGCGTCCCTGACTACAATAGCCACTAACATCACGGCTCTATCAGAGTGTCAATCAGGGGAAAGGTTGTGTATGATCGCCGCGCTGGAGTGAACCGCCAATGTCGTCGAAGCTATGCGTCTATCGACGGGATCAGGAAATGGCACGGAACGCCCCTGTGCCATAGTAGTCAGGTAGACAGCACCTGAGGGTGGGGAGCTGACATCATCTCCCAGCCCTGAAGCCTCGGCTTCCACATCGCGAGTTTCTCCTGAGGCCCCAGTTATTGCACCTGCAATGTCTCAACATCCCCCCCCACCCCCGAATGACAGCAAAGGCACTTGGGGTGCGATGCTGGACACCAGCTTGGTATCAACACGGGGAAATCCATGCCCATGGGCACTGGGAAAGAGAAGTGCAGGAGTAAAATGGGGAACTGCAGACCAATTAGCCTGACATCCGTATAGGGAAAATGCTAGAATCTATTATTAAGGATGTGGTAACAGAGCACTTAGAAAATAATAATAGGATTGGGCAGAGTCAACATGGATTTATGAAAGGGAAATCATGTTTGACAAATCTGTTAGAGTTTTTTGAGGTTGTAACTAGCAGAAGAGATAAGGGGGGACCAGTGGATGTGGTGCATTTGAATTTTCAGAAGGCATCCGATAAGGTGCCATACAAGAGGTTATTAAACAAAATTAGGGCTCATGGGATTGGGGGTAATATACTAGCATGGATTGAGGATTGGTTAACGGACAGAAAACAAAGAGTAGGAAAAAACAGTTCATTTTTGGGTTGGCAGGCTGCAACTAGTGGGGTGCAGTGAGGATCGGTACTTGTGCCCCAGCTATTCACAATCTATATCAATGATTTGGATGAGGGGAGCAGTTAAAATATCCAAGTTTGCTGATGATACAAAGCTAGGTGGGAATGTAAATTGTAAAGAGGATGCAAAGAGACTTCAAGAGGATATAGACAGGCTAACTGAATGGGCAAGAACATGGCAAATGGAATATAATGTGGAGAAATGTGAAGTTATCCATTTTGGTAGAAAAAATAAAAAAGCAGAGTATTTTTTAAATGGTGAGATATTGGGAAATGTTGGTGTTCAGAGGGACCTGGGTGTCCTTATACACGAATCACTGAAAGTTAACATGCAGGTACAGCAAGCAATTAAGAAAGCAAATGGCATGTTGGCCTTTATTACAAGAGGAATAGAGTATACGAATAAAGACATATTAGTGCAATTATATAGGGCCATGGTGAGACCATACCTGGAATATTGTGTACAGTTTTGGTTTCCTTACCTAAGGATGGATATACTTGCCATTGAGGGAGTGCAACAAAGGTTCACCAGACTGATTCCTGGAATGGGGGGGATCGTCCTTTGAGGAGAGATTGAGTAGACTAGGCTTATATTCTCTAGAGTTGAGAAGAATGAAAGGTGATCTCATTGAAATATACAAAATTCTTACAGGGCTTGACAGGGTAGATGCAGGGAGGATGTTTCCTCTGGCTGAGGATTCTAGAACCAGGGGTCACAGTCTCAGAATAAGAGGTTGGCCATTTATGACTGAGATGAGGAGAAACTTCTTAACTCAGAGGGCTGTGGAGGCTCAGTCTTTGAGTATATTCAAGACAGAGATCGATAGATTTTTGGGTATTAAGGGAATCAAGAGATATGGGGATAGTGCAGGAAAGTGCAGTTGAGGTAGAAGATCAGCTGTGATCTTATTGAATGGCGGAGCAGGCTCGAGGGGCCAAATGGCCTACTCCTGCTCCAAATTCTTATGTCCTTATGTTCTGACACATAGGTGGACTCTTACTCACACGCATTTGTTTCTTTTGCAGGCCAAGATGGCCCATAATAGGAGGGAGCAACAGAGAACAGATGGGGATGATGCACAGCTCCAGTGGATCTCAACCTGGAGAAGTGAGTGCTGCCACTCCTTGGGCAGCAGGTGGTGGGCGCAGTGACCATCGGCGACCTCGACCCCGTTGGGGGCAATAATGATATCTTCATCCCATTTTATTTTTCCATCCGACTTCCCCCTCACACCACAAGCCTTTATCATTTTCTAGATCCTGATACTGTCTGCATTCCTTGCTCCATTCCTGCCCCCCAGCCCTCACCTTATCGTGAATCTTGTGCCTTTATGCCTTCACATAATCAGTAATCAGATGAGCAGCCTGTCCCTGAGCCCCCCCCCCACCCCACTGAGAGTCAGGAAGGAGAAGAGGAGGATGAGCAAAACACTGCGTCACTTCATCTCTCACCTCAGATAGTGGCACTATGCGATCTTTAGAGGCAAGTTTAATAGAGGGGTCTACGCTGGGTGATGCACTGGGGATAAGCAGGCTGCAGCAAGGCCAAGGGGAAAGGGTACCTCGGGAGCCAACTCCCCGGAGGGCGGATTCTGCTGTACAGGACACAGATGAGGATCTCAATGGGGAGGCATTGAGAAGGGTGATGGACATGCACTGCGAGATGATAGGTGCAATGGCAAGGGTGCCCGAGAGCCTCTTGGCAATGATAAGGATCGTGGAGGAGTCCACCTCCAATATTGCACAGAGCTCTGTTCCAACCATGGAGCCCATCATTTCTAGTCTGCAGAAGATGGTGGACTCCCAGCGAGACCGTGCGGATCCAGACCTCATGACGCATGTCATGGGCGATGTGGCAGCTTTCATTGCAGCACAGGTGGAAGCGATGCAACGTCTTAGTGCTGTGTTGCAGACAATTGTTGGTGGCATCAAGTCTCAGACCGCTCTCATGCAGTCTCAGCTGGATGCAACGCAAGCTCTGACTGCTGCCATCGCTGCTAGTGCCACCACAGTCCACCGGGATCTCGTGGTTTCACAGCAGGCCAATAATCTGTGCTCCAGCGGATTGTAGGGATGTTGAAGTGCTGCCCCGGGGGAGCGGCAGTGTGTCAGTGGAACAGGAACCTGCTTTCCTCTCTCAGGATGACAGCATTCCTGATCGCTCCACTGCCACTCCGCCATTGCACAAATTGCTGCCCATCATCCAGCCAGCCCAGACTGCCGTCATCCATGCTGAGGCGGTGTAGTCTACAGCCGGACCTTCCAGGCACAGAGCTGGTCGAGGGCGTCCTGCAAGGCCATCTTTAATCTCTGACACCGAAACTCAGCAGCCTTCCACCAGCCCTGCTGCAGGGGAGACACTACGTTTGAGTAATAGAGTAGGAAAAGACATTGTTAACAGGGGAGGTAAGGGTTTGCACAAGTGTGATTAGACAATATTGTTGTTGTGTATATATGTGGTTAATGTTTTTGGATAAATTTATTAGTGAAATGTCACACACTTGGTGGTGTCTCTCATTTCAGTTTTGGGGGTGTGGTATGGAATGACAAATTGACGTAATGATGGGGACATGCTGAGCAACCAGGATGTGGCCTGCAATTCATTGGAACCGAAGTCTGATGAGGTGGTCATGGACCACCCTTCCACAAGACCGATTGAGTGCATCATTCCTCGCTGCTGTTCTTGCTCCTGTTCCTTCTCCTGTGTCTCCTCGTCCTCCTCATCATCCTCGCGTCTTCCTCCTCCTCCTCCTCCTGAGGTGGTAGAGCTATGCCGGGTAGCAATGGTTGCGCCCTCATGATGGCCAAGTTGTGCAGCATGCAGCAGATGATGACGGAAAGCGACACCCGCTCAGCCGAGTGCTAGAGGGCTCCTCCTGAGCAGTCATGGCAGTGGAACCATTGCTTAAGCACTCCGATGGTCTGCTCAATTATGTTCCTGATGATGGCAGCATGGCTCTCATTGTTTGAGAGCTGGGCAGGAGTGTTGGGATTGCGGAGGGGAGTCATGAGCCAGGTGGAGAGCAGATAGCCCTTCTCTCTGACAAGCCAGCCGCGAGCTTGAGCAGGAAGAGAGCTGGCACACTGATCTGGTACAGGATGAGTACATCGTGGCTGCTGCCAGGATAGCGGGCATTGACAGTGAAGATTCGCCGTGTGTGGTCGCAAACCAACTGCATATTCAGTGAATGGTAGCCTTTGCGGTTACGGAATACCTCAGGATTGTTATGCAGTGCCGCATAGGTGCAGTCAATGGCGCCCTGCACCATGGGGAAGCCCGCTATCCTGGCAAAGCCACATGCACGCTCGTGCTGCTTCTCTCTGATCATGGGAAAGGAAATGTAGTCCCTTCTCCTTCTGTACAGAGCTTCTGTGACCTTGCGGATGGAGCAATGGACAGCCTGATGTAGAAATTGAGCGCACTGGTGACCTTGACTGCCACTGAGAGCCATGCTGCTCCTGATCTGAGGCTCCAGGTCTGGTTGCAGGAGGTGGCAGAGCTCTGTGACCACGTCCTTGGTGAAACGGAGCCTTCAAACACACTGTTCCTTACTGAAATGATGTAAGTGAACTGCTGCCGGAATACTTTCGAAGGGCAAGGCCTCCTGTTGAGAGCCCTGTTGGCCCTCCTACCTCTGGCAACATTTTGCACTCTTCCTTTGTGCCTCAGTTGCCGTTGAAGGATGAGGTCCAGTGCCAGCAGAGCCCCCATGAAAGGATCCAAATGTTGGACTTTCAAATGTCCCCTCAATGAAAAACAGGAATCTTTATGAGCCAGATCACTTCTTCAACTCCAAATCGCTCAAAAGGCCTGTTTGCCTACGTGAATATAACAAGGAAGCATTATTGGCCAACTAAAATTAAACCAGATGTTGACGCCTTTAAATAGCACTCTTCCACCCGACATCCAACTGAAAGCTGCCTTTTCTACCTGTCGTTAATGGTAGGTTCACAAGCAGGGGCTGAGAGGCAATTTAGCATCCGGGGTGCTGCGCACGGTGATGACCTCAGAATCCTCTGCGTGCAGGAGATTAGGGTGCAACGCCGCACCGCCACCGCAAAACTCCTGCCGACTTTAGCGGGAGTCGCTGAACTCGCTGAACCCGGTCGCAAAGCCATTTGTGCCCCGGGGTGCTAACGGGAGGTACAAAGGCACCCAATTTCATCCCCCAGATATCTCTCTCTCTCACTATAGCTCTTTTTCTCCTCTCACCCAAATAGTCTCTCTGCACATGGAGGTTCTCTCTCTCTCTTTTCCCCCAAGATGGTCTATGCCCCTCTCCCCACCATCAGTGTCTGTACATCTCCCTCACTCATGTTCTCTCCTCTCTCTCTCTTCGTTAACTGTATTCAAGTAAATAGATTTATCAGCTGAAAACATTATATTAAGTCTCTCAATGTGGAGTCAGCTGGCCAAAGTGGGATCATGAATTATTTGGCGAAGGATGTATTTGGAGTCCAGATTATTCAGAGACCACATGGGGCCCATTGTGCTATTTGCGAAGGGGAAATTGATTTGAGCCATTTATGGATAAGTTTACGAATACGTTTGAATTTTTTTTTGGTGGTGGTGGGAGGTTTGTTGCATGATAAGATTTATCTCTAGATACATATCGTAGGGGAGGAATCAGGAATTGTCATGAAGACTGAATCTTGGAGAATGTTTTTGATAAAATGTGGTAGGGGTGAAAGCTGAAATTAAGAAGAAGGGTTTTACTCAGTGTAATTGGCAAATAATGATATTCAAAATTGGAAATTAGAAGAAAAAACAACAAATTAACCTACGAGGAAAAAGAAAATTGACACACAATAGCCACGACATAGACAACAGACTCAATGTACAAAACAGTCACAAGAAATATTATTGCATAGTTGACCTGACCTGCCATCTACTGTTAACAATGGAAATATAATAAGCAGATTGTAGTGCAATTAAAGGTAAAGCTATAATTTCCATTATGATTGGCAGGTATCAGATAACTGAGCCAAGTACAGAATAGCTAATGAAAATCCACAGAACCCAGTTTATATTCTGTCAATATACTGATTTGATAACTCACAAGAAATAACGCTTAAAGTGAATTATGGTCTATTGTGGGGCTTAAATTATAACCTTCTGCCTCAGAGATGTGAGTGTTACCAATTGAACCAAACTAGCACTTAAAGTGTGTACATTACCAAAAATATATGTAATAACTCCACCAGGGCAATAATTTGTCGTTAAAAGAGGGAGGGTTCAATCAGGTTCTTTCTCACATATAAAATAAACCCAGTAATCAGCTACCTCCTAGTCGTGTAATGTGTTTATTCCACGGACTGTTTGATTGAATGAGTTAAAACTAGTATTAAACAATGTAAGAGTTTGAATGTTTAGTTAACAACATAGCTGTATATTGATTTCAGCTGATGTGATTATGCACAAGCATTGTTACCAGCAGAGCACAGAATATTAAGCAGTGATTTGTCATTGTAATGAAATGTGTTGTCACATGTGGTTTCTGGGGTGTGGTTTGGACTGATTCTTAAGCGGAAATTTAGTGCTTCTCAAAATGTGTTGACAGAAGTAATAATAAGTATGGCTGCACAAATATTCCACCTTCTTCAGTTTATTTTCTTTTTAATGATTTTTGAAGGATGGGCAGGTAGGAAATGACTTTTCTGTGAAATCTTTCAAATATTTAATAATTGCGGTATATTAATACACATGCCGGTGTTTTTCAGTACAAAGAAAATGTTCAAGGTCTATTTTAAAAAGTATATTAGACCAACGTTATCTGACGTATTCAATCTGTCTTTGGAATTCTCTTCCGAAAGCCCTCTGCCTCACTTCTCGGTTCAGCTTTAAGACTCTCCTTAAATCCCACCACTTTAACCAAGTTCTGGATCATTCCTCCTAATTTCTGCTCTTTGGCTTGGTGTTGGATTCACCCACACCTTTGTGAAGTACTTTATGACACTTTTTTTACATTCGAAGGACTTTATAAAAATACAAGTTGTTGTTCTATTATGTGGCGATATGATAACTTGAATGTGATTTTGATTAAAGCTAAGAATGATGAAATAGAAATATTTGAATATTAAGATATTGTTATTCACATACCGAAAGTAAAAGGTTACAAATAGAGTTCTTGACAGAAAAGCATTAAACACATGAAAATTTATGTGTGATGAAGAAGCTTAAAAATAGAACATGCTTCAACAACCCTGTCAAGATGTTTTAGCTTATTAAATATGAAAACTGCAATCAGTCGGTATAAAACAGCTGGCTTTCATAGACTAAAATATGAAACACTCTTTCCATATTTCAATCATGCAGAAATCATTGAACATAAAAACATAAGAATTTGAAGCAGGAGTAGGCCATTTGACTCCTCGAGCCTGCTCCCCATTTAATAAGATCATGGCTGATCTGATCTTTGGCTCAGCTCCACTTCCCTGCCCACTCCGCATAACACTTCACTCCCTTATCGCTCAAAAATCTGTCTATCTCTTAAATATGTTCAATGACCGTACCCCCATAGCTCTCTGGGGCAGAGAATTCCACAGATTTACGACTCTCTGAGAGAAGAAATTCCTCCTCATCTCAGTTCTAAATGGGCAACTCTTTATTCTGAAACTATGCCCCCTAGTTCTGGATTCCCCTACGAGTGGAAACATTCTCTCTGCATCTACCTTGTCAAGCCGCCTCGTATCTTATATGTTTCAATAAGATCGCTTCTCATTCTTCTAAATTTCAATGAGTATAGGCCCAACCTGCTCAACCTTTCTTCATAAGTCAACCTCCTCTCTGGAATTAACCTAGTGCACCTTCTTTGAACTGCCTCCAATGCAAGTATATCCTGCATTTCAACTGAAATAATTCAACTGAAACTAAGCAGACTTTTTCACAGTTGAACACATTTGCCCTCGATCTGGCACTTGTTGATAAAGATGTTCAATAAAGCTTATTGGTATGGAGAGATTTGATTGAGATTTTTAGGATTTTGAAAGGAGTTGAGAAGGTAGATAGAGATAAACTTTTTCTGCTGGTGGCGTAGTCTAGGACAAATGTAGATAACCTTAAAATCAGAGCCAGGCCAGTCAGGAGAGAGTTTAGGAAACAATTCTTCACTCAAAGGACGGTAGAACTGTGGAACTCTCTCCCACAAAAAGTAGTGGATGCGCACACAATTAATATTTTTTTATTCTTTCAGGAGATATGGGTATCACTGGCAAGGCCAGCATTTATTGCCCATTCCTGAGACATGAATTGATGGGGACTAATGGGGGATATGCAATGGGTGCTTGGTTGTTTGCAAGATTGCTTTGTGTTAGTGGGATTGGGGGAGGGGGGAGGGGGAGAGTGACCGTTGGATGTGGTTGTTACATCTAGAAATTATTGCCTCAAGAGTGAAGTAATATGATCTTAATTTAGTTGACAGACATACGAGTGAAGTTAAGTCATTCATACAGTTGACAGCACTTTAGTTGTCTAACTGTACTGGAATTTTTTTCAAAGTATGAAAATATCAATTCTTCCTTGTATACAAAACAGCACACAAAATGATCCCTTGAATTTTAAATGAATTTAAAATCAATCAAAAACTTTACTCTATCTTACCTCAGTGATTTCTCCAGGTACACCCACAGATCTTCAGATGCTGCCTTACACCTTGCACCATACTTCCGCTGCTTTAGCATTAATGTTCATTCCTCCAGTCACTATGCCCTTGCTCTCTGCACTTGTTTCCTAAATAATTCCTCCTTCTATACTTACAAAGCTTCTTAAAAACACTCTTCTCTTGCCCACTCCGCCATAAGCATTCTCTTTCATATGTGCTAAACTATTTAAGCTCTCTTTTATTGTTCTTAATGTGGGTCACAAATTTCATGTTTTTGCACTAGATATTCTCTTAGGTTCAGTGACACGAGTCACTCTCATAGAAACATAGAAAATAGGTGCAGGAGTAGGCCATTTGGCCCTTCGAGCCTGCACCATCATTCAATAAGATCATGGCTGATCATTCACCTCAGTACCCCTTTCCTGCTTTCTCTCCATACCCCTTGATCCCTTTAGCCCTAAGGGCCATATCCAACTCCCTCTTGAATATATCCAATGAATTGGCATCAACAACTCTCTGCGGTAGGGAATTCCACAGGTTAACAACTTTCTGAGTGAAGAAGTTTCTCCTCATCTCTTACCTCTTATCCTTAGACTATGGCCCCTGGTTCTGGACTTCCCCAACATCGGGAACATTCTTCCTGCATCTAACCTGTCCAGTCCCGTCAGAATTTTATATGTTTCTATGAGATCCTCTCATCCTTCTAAACTTCAGTGAATACAGGCCCAGTCGATCCAGTCTCTCCTCATATGTCAGTCCTGCCATCCCTGGAATCAGTCTGGTGAACCTTTGTTGCACTCCCTCAATAGCAAGAACGTCCTTCCTCAGATTAGGAGACCAAAATTGAACACAATATTCCAGGTGAGGCCTCACTAAGGCACTGTACAACTGCAGTAAGACCTCCCTGCTCCTATACTCAAATCCCCTAGCTATAAAGGCCAACATACCATTTGCCTTCTTAACTGCCTGCTGTACCTGCATACCGACCTTCAATGACTGATGTACCATGACACCCAGGTCTCGTTGCACCTCCCCTTTTCCTAATCTGCCACCATTGAGATTATATTCTGCCTTTGTGTTTTTGCCCCAAAAGTGGATAACCTCACATTTATCCACATTATACTGCATCTGCCACTCATTTGCCCACTCACCTAACCTGTCCAAGTCACCCTGCAGCCTTAAAGCGTCCTCCTCACAGCTCACACCGCCACCTAGTTTAGTGTCATGCAAACTTGGAGATATTACACTCAATTCCCTCATCCAAATCATTAATGTATATTATAAATAGCTGGGGTCCCAGCACTGAGCCCTGCGGCACCCCACTAGTCACTGCCTGCCATTCTGAAAAGGACCCGTTTATCCCGACGCTCTGCTTCCTGTCTGCCAACCAGTTCTCTATCCACGTCAGTACATTACCCCTAATACCATGTGCTTTAATTTTGCAAACCAATCTCTTGAGTGGGACCTTGTCAAAAGCCTTTTGAAAGTCCAAATGCACCACATCCACTGGTTTTCCCTTGTCCAGTCTACCAGTTGTATCCTCAAAAAATTCTAGAAGATTTGTCAAGCAGGATTTCCCTTTCATAAATCCATGCTGACTTGGACTGATCCCATCACTGCTTTCCAGATGTGCTGCTATTTCATCTTTAATAATTGATTCCAACATTTTCCCCACTACTGATGTTAGGCTAACCGGGCTATAATTACCCATTTTCTCTCTCCCTCCTTTCTTAAAAAGTGGTGTTACATTAGCTACCCTCCAGTCCATAGGAACTGATCCAGAGTGGATAGACTGTTGGAAAATGATCATCAATGCATCCACTATTTCTAGGGCTACTTCCTTATATACTCTGGGATGCAGACTATCAGGCCCCAGGGATTTATCAGCCTTCAATACCATCAATTTCCCAAACACAATTTCTCACCTAATAAGGATTTCCTTCAGTTCCTCCTTCTCACTGGACCCTTGGTCCCTTACTATTTCCGGAAGGTTATTTGTGTCTTCCTTCGTGAATACAGAACCAAAGTATTTGTTTAACTGCTCTGCCATTTCTTTGGACCCCATTATAAATTCACCTGAATCTGACTGCAAGGGACCTACATTTGTTTTCACTAATCTTTTTCTCTTCACATATTTATAGAGGCTTTTGCAGTCAGTTTTTATATTCCCAGCAAGCTTCCTCTCATACTCTATTTTCTCCTTCCTAATTAAACCCTTTGTCCTCCTCTGTTGTATTATAAAATTCTCCCAGTCCTCAGGTTTGCTGCTTTTTCTGGCCAATTTATATGCCTCTTCCTTGGATTTAACACTATCCTTAATTTCCCTTGTTAGCCACGGTTGAGCCACCTTTCCCGTTTTATTTTTACTCCAGACAGGCATGTACAATTGGTGATGTTCATTCATGTGATCTTTAAATGTTTGTCATTGCCTATCCACCGTCAACCCTTTAAGTATCACTCACCAGCCTATTCTAGCCAATTCATATCTCATACCATCGAAGGTACCTTTCCTTAAGTTCAGGACCCTAGTCTCTGAATTAACTGTGTCATTCTCCATCTTAATAAAGAATTCTACATATTATGGTCACTCTTCCCCAAGGGGCCTCGCACAACAAGATTGCTAATTAGTCCTTTCTCATTACACATCACCCAGTCTAGGATGGCCAGCCCTCTAGTTGGCTCCTCGACATATTGGTCCAGAAAACCATCCCTAATACACTCCAGGAAATCCTCCTCTACCGCATTGCTACCAGTTTGGTCAGCCCAATCAATATGTAGATTAAAGTCGCCCATGATAACTGCTGTACCTTTATTGCTCGCATCCCTAATTTCTTGTTTGATGCTGTCCCCAACCTCATTACTACTGTTTGGTGGTCTGTACACAACTCCCCCTAGTGTTTCTGCCCTTTGGTATTCCGTAGCTCCACCCATACCGATTCCACATCATCCAAGCTAATATCCTTCCTTACTATTGCATTAATTTCCTCTTTAACCAGCAACGCCACCCCACCTCCTTTTCCTTTCTGTCTATCCTTCCTAAATGTTGAATACCCCTGGATGTTGAGTTCCCAGCCTTTGTCACCCTGGAGCCATGTCTCCGTGATTCCAATTACATCATATCCGTTAACTACCATCTGCGCAGTTAATTCATCCACCTTATTCCAAAAGTAGTAATCTCAGGATTGCTACCAGTGTCACATGCTAGTCACAGTAGGAGTCGCAGGATAGCTCAGATGAATACGTGGCTTGAGGAGTGGTGCAGAAGGGAGGGATTCAAATTCCTGGGACATTGGAACCAGTTCTGGGGGAGATGGGACCAGTACAAACCGGATGATCTGCACCTGGGTAGGACCGGAACCAATCTCCTAGGGGGAGTGTTTGCTAGTGATGTTGGGGAGGGGTTCAACTAATATGGCAGGGGGATGGGAACCTATGCAGGGAGACAGAGGGAAGTAGAATGGGGGCAGAAGCAAAAGATAGAAAGAAGAAAAGTAAAAGTGGAGGGCAGAGAAACCCAAGGCAAAAAGCAAAAAGGGCCACATTACAGCAACATTCTAAAGGGGCAAAGGGTGTTAAAAAGACAAGCCTGAAGGCTCTATGCCTCAATACGAAGAGTATTCGGAATAAGGTGGACGAATTAACTGCAGATAGCAGTTAACGGATATGATGTAATTGGCATCACGGAGACATGGCTCCAGGGTGACCAAGGCTGGGAACTATCTGGAAAACCATCCCTAATACATTCCAGGAAATCCTCATCCACCGCATTGCTACCAGTTTGGTTAGCCCAATCTATATGTAGATTAAAGTTGCCCATGATAATTGCTGTACCTTTATTGCACACATCCCTAATTTCTTATTTGATGCTGTCCCCAACCTCACTACTACTGTTTGGTGGTCTGTACACAACTCCCACTAGCGTTTCTGCCCTTTGGTATTCCGTAGCTCTACCCATACCGTTTCCACCTCATAACAAAAGCCAGGCCCTGACTTTGACTCACTCCTCCAGCAGTGGACAACTTACCCACTCCTTGCCCGATCTGACCATCTGCAATTCTAAATTACAGACAGCAAGGACATCCATCCCAAGCCAGTGGGGTCCTCTTCAAATATGCAGATCAGGCTCTGATGATGTAATCGGGGCCCAAACTGCTATTTTAAGTGGAGGCCTGAGCGGGGGATCTGTTATGTCTGTAATGCAGTTATGAATGACTCCATGAGGCAATGTGTTGTACTCAAACTATGGTGACCTTGGTCCTTTATTCATAACTCCAGTGTGAGGCACAAGCATGGTGAACAGCCTTTTTTATTGAGCCCTGCACACCTATGCAGGTGACCCTCAGGTCTCCCACCGCAGTGTACTCTGGTGGACAGACTCTGCCACAGGGGCAGGAAACCCCAGTCTCTACCAGTTGCACCCTCTAGTGGTGCCACCATCGTATATACACAGTATAAACCTTATTGATAGTACATCAGGTAACAAGTCTCCATTTTATGCAACTATACAGTGACTACACAGAGAGTATATCTATAGTCTGCATATATAACAGAATCAATGATGGGTAACCCATCAGACTATAACTGTCAGAAACAGGAACATGGGCCAAAAGAGGCCCAGCAGGTATATATAAACTTTCCCTGTGGGGTCTGGAGGAACAGGAGTGCATCTTCAGGCTCTCTCCCATCCCCCTTTTGCCCCTGACCCTCATCATATATCTGACTGCCAGGAATCATTCCAGCTGGTGGTGACCTGCTGCCATCCGAATTTCTGCTCCTTCCCATCGGCAAGTCAGTGATTTCTGCCGGGTTCAGGCGGAAATCAGGACCTGGATATCAAAACGAGGCCCAGGAATTAAAATCTCTCCGGGCCTCGACACGTGAGCTTGTTGCTTGCCCAGGCCTCTCACACAGTCCAATTCTACCCTGACTTAAAATTGGGGCCATAGTGTTCCCTCCAACCTACAATGTACGTTTTACTTTCCAAGTATCTTGTTAAATGATAGTACGATCGAGGGATGCTAACAGAGCGCCCTTGCCTCGTATAGTGGTCACAGAAATATAATTCAGTACTGCTACTTGAGTTCTCCTCTTTAGAGAAGATGGGTAGAAAAGCTATCGAGATGAAGCACAACTTGAAGCCATCAATTGGTTTATTTTAGATCAATTATATTGAATAAAAGTACAGAGTTTTTACGGTGAGGACAGCCAATGTCTTATACTTCTCAGTTATGAAAAATTATAAAGATGCAAATGTTAGCTTTCTAAAAGTAAGGTGTACAAAGCTAGCTGGTTCAGAACCTTTTTAACAGACAGACTTACCAGAACACTGCTGCCTCTGTGGCTGGAGGGATAGAGAGAGCACCAAAGACATGCTTCTGTCCTCTGCCTTAAGTCAGTGAGATAAGGGGGGGTTTGCCTACTGAGCAGGGCCTGAAGAATACTACCCTTTGATGTGTGGGCATGAGCTATTTTTGCATCTGACTTATACATGCCCCTCATTATGCGATGGATTGGAGTGACATCTAGACTCTCAGATGTTGCAAGGGAGCCATCTTTCTCCAGTGAGATTGCACACAGTGATCCTCTCTTTCTACACCTCTATTCTTTAATGAAATCAATATTTACACAAAGGGAAAGTTTTGTTTGATGATCGCATTCAGAGCTTTCTGACTGTACTGACTATATTTTCAATTGTGTATTTTACAGAATTCTACATTTCCCAGTCTCCGCTCAGTAAACAAGTGAAAACTGGAGAATCAGTTTCAATAAACTGTGAATTTTCATCTGAAAACATGGCCCTTTTAGGCACCTATTTAAGAAGGAACCTGTCAAATCCCATTGATCTAGTCTGCATCAACAAAAATCATAATATGATACACGAGTCATACACGAGTCTTGCGTATGAAGGAGATGCGAAAAAATTCACCATAACCCTCAAAAATCTTTGGGAAAATGACACAGATATTTACTTCTGTGTCTTTGGAATCAGACATGGTCAAATAGTAGACAAATACGGACAAAGAGCAATGCTTTTAGTCACAGGTATGTTTAATGTTTCAAATATTCAGCTGACATCATTTACTGAAATAAAACAAAACTTCTACGTACTTAAAAACAATGTCCCAGAATTTACGGTCCGGATGACGGTAAACTGGCAGCGATCGCCGTCAATCCGCCGTTGAAACTGACCGTAACTTCGGGATTCAACGCAGCCGCTGGCGGAAGTCCCGAAGTTGCGGTCAGTCATTGACAGCTCCGAAACAGGCTGCACCATTCCCGTCCCCATCCACCGCGCCCCCCCACCCCACCCCCACCTCCCGACAGAGCCGGCAATCTGTGCAATCAGCCAAATCAAGGGAACTGACAACAAGCTCGCCACCTCCACAATAAGTACGCTGTTAAGTTCCCCACTAAATGTTAGACCCAAGGGGATTAGGTGAAACTGGGGTTTTGACAGTGTTATTACTGCTAAGGACCTGGAAAATGAATTTTAATATTGTATAATGTGAGATTTGTCCATTTTAATAAAAATAAAAACATTTCAGAAAATTTAGAAAACAGTTTTTTTTAAGTGTGTTCATCTTTATGTCAGGTTTGCCTTTTCCTCATGTGACAGCCCCGATCTTTGTTTTGCGCTTACTGATATTTTAAAAAATTTAGAGGCCCAAATTGCGTATTGCCCCATTTGGGGGCAGTAACCTTGGCGAGGCGGGACTTCCTGCGCCCGCCACACAGAAGCGGAATTGGGGTTATCGCCCCCGAGAGGAAGTGGAGCGCAGTGTTGGGTGCTCCACTCCCTCTCAGGAGCAGTACTGGGGTGGTAAGCGGCGAATGTTGGAGCGCTACGCAGCCTCGCCACTATCGCTGATGCAAGCATAGTCCCGCCATTAAAGGGGAGGGCGCGCTGCGAGCTCTGCAGTGAGGTGAGGGGCCTCCACTAGGCCACCGGGATGCAGGGTGCCGTTGCCACAGCCCGGCACAGAAGCGGAGTGCTGGGCTGCACCAGAGTGGCACGGACCCCATGGAAAAAATAAGGCCAGACCGGTAAGTTGGCCGACAGGACAAAATGGCGCCATGTATCTCCCCTTTAAGCGGAGCGGAGTGCGGCCTAGTTCGCGACCCGCGAGGCTGGTGTTAACGTTGCCTGTAGCGGCGTCATGGGGCGATGCACAATTTCCACCCTGGGGTGAAAACGGGGCACTGCGCATGGCGATGACATCATCAGCGGAGGCATAGCGGCCCAGGGCATTACCGGTTTTGCATCTCCGCTAACTCCCGGGGGTGCTAACGGGTGTCGCAAACCATGCTAATTTCTCCACCTTAGAATTTTAAGAGCTTACCCACTTCATGGTTCGCGGTCTGTGAGATTTCTGCATTTGATGGGCTGCTCAGACAGTCTGTTGACGTCACTGCAGCTCGCACAATGTCCGGCGCTTTCAATTGAAGTTCGTAAAAGCTGAAATTCTCGACACAGGGATCGCGAGATCCTGGTGTGGGGAGCGTACTTGAGGGCCGGCATCGAACACCTTCACTTTGCTGGTGACGCAAATTCCCGGCCATTCTGTCCTCTGTACTTCATTCTTGTGTTCTGTAATGGATTCAACAACATTGTAGAAAAAGAAAAGAAAATAATTTAATGACAATATAAAGATTAAAAAAAGGTGCACTTCTTTAGTCAAAACAATCATATATTTTGTATCCTCCCAGATTCCAACATGGAGCGCTGTGCAGACGGTTGTGTAGACGCAGAAAAATGCAAACAATGCAAAAATTCATATAAGGGTCCAATTGTGATTGGTGTGATTGTTGTTGCAACAGTTGCCCTGCTTGGTGTACTGATTCTGTTACTTTGGCATGTAAGTTCCTAATTTCATTAACAAATATTTATTACAACATAATTTCTTGATATTAAATAATACAATAGTGAAACTAATGAAATCAAATTGAAATAGTGAAGAATTATCCAGATTATTAAACTGGTTGAAAAAATGTTGCTCTGAAGAACAAATTGTGTGTAATTTACCGTCCATTTGAAAATGGGTACCTGTAAATTATACACTATCTGCTTTTTCTTTGCCTGGAATACACTCAAAGAACCTGTGCATTAAAAAGATTATGGGTTGTCCCAATCTGTGATGCTCCCCAAACCTCCCTCCTTCATGGAAAAGTGAGGAGATTTGTGATTTAAAAAAAATCTTCGCCTTCCTTCTCATGACTTCTGATTCCTCTGAAATATGAGGGTTAATATAATCAAAGTTGGTTTTACCAGTCTTGACAAGAGCCTCAACACGCAAGTCAAAATGTGTTTAATAGAATATATTTGTTTAATAGAATATATTAATGCCCTGAAAATATGTATGGGTGCAATCCTGGCAGATTCTCCAGGATCATGGGGTGGGGCCCCACAACAATGTTCGCTCTGCCCTCTGCAGCCCCCTGTGCCATTTATTTTCCATACAGTTGTGTAATTAAGTCCTCAAACCTTCCTGTTGGGGGACGCCCTCCAAATATGGACATATTTCTGGGGACTCCCAGAACAGGTTGGGTCTCTCTGCTCTTGAAAAAAGAAGGCTAAGAGGTGACCTAATAGAGGTCTTTACAATTATGAAACATAGAAACATAGAAAATAGGTGCAGGAGTAGGCCATTCGGCCCTTCGAGCCTGCACCGCCATTCAATGAGTTCATGGCTGAACATGCAACTTCAGTACTCCATTCCTGCTTTCTTGCCATACCCCTTGATCCCCTTAGTAGTAAGGACTACATCTAACTCCTTTTTGAATATATTTAGTGAATTGGTAGAGAATTCCACAGGTTCACCACTCTCTGGGTGAAGAAGTTTCTCCTCATCTCGGTTCTAAATATCCTTCGACTGTGACCCCTGGTTCTGGACTTCCCCAACATTGGGAACATTCTTCCTGCTTCTAACCTGTCTAAACCCTTCAAAATTTTAAACGTTTCTATGAGAACCCCTCTCATTTTTCTGAACTCCAATGAATACAAGCCCAGTTGATCCAGTCTTTCTTGATATGTCAGTCCCGCCATCCCAGGAATCAGTCTGGTGAACCATCGCTGCACTCCCTCAATAGCAAGAAAGTTCTTCCTCAAGTTAGGAGACCAAAACTATACATAATGCTCCAGGTGTGGCCTCACCAAGGCCCTGTACAACTGTAGTAACACCTCCCTGCCCCTGTACTCAAATCCCCTCGCTATGAAGGCCAACATGCCATTTGCTTTCTTAACCGCCTGCTGTACCTGCATGCCGACCTTCAATGACTGATGTACCATGACACCCAGGTTTCGTTGCACCTCCCCTTTTCCTAATCTGTCACCATTCAGATAATAGTCTGTCTCTCTGTTTTTACCATCAAAGTGGATAACCTCACATTTATCCACATTATACTTCATCTGCCATGCATTTGCCCACTCACCTAACCTATCCAAGTCACTCTGCAGCCTCATAGCATCCTCCTCGCAGCTCACACTGCCACCCAACTTAGTGTCATCCGCAAATTTGGAGATACTACATTTAATCCCCTCATCTAAATCATTAATGTACAATGTAAACAGATGGGGCCCCAGCACAGAACCTTGCGGTACCCCACTAGTCACTGCCTGCCATTCTGAAAAGTACCTATTTACTCCTACTCTTTGCTTCCTGTCTGCCAACCAGTTCTCAATCCACGTCAGCACACTACCCCCAGTCCCATGTGCTTTAACTTTGCACATTAATCTCTTGTGTGGGACCTTGTCGAAAGCCTTCTGAAAGTCCAAATACACCACATCAACTGGTTCTCCCTTGTCCACTCTACTGGAAACATTCTAAAAAATTCAAGAAGATTTGTCAAGCATGATTTCCCTTTCAGAAATCCATGCTGACTTGGACCTATCATGTCACCTCTTTCCAAATGCGCTGCTATGACACCCTTAATAATTGATTCCATCATTTTACCCACTACTGATGTCAGGCTGACCAGTCTGATTCCCTGTTTTCTCTCTCCCTCCTTTTTTAAAAGGTGGGGTTACATTGGCTACCCTCCACTCCACAGGAACTGATCCAGAGTCTATGGAATGTTGGAAAATGACTGTCAATGCATCCGCTATTTCCAAGGCCACCTCCTTAAGTACTCTGGGATGCAGTCCATCAGGCCCTGGGGATTTATTGGCCTTCAATCCCATCAATTTCCCCAACACAATTTCCTGACTAATAAGGATTTCCCTCAGTTCCTCCTTCTTACTCGACCCTCTGACCCCTTTTATATCCAAAAGGTTATTTGTGTCCTCCTTAGTGAATACCGAACCAAAGTACTTGTTCAATTGGTCTGCCATTTCTTTGTTCCCTGTGGCAAGGCATACAAACTGAGTTCACGAGTGCCTTTTAGAGTTTGTTTTGTTTTACAAGCCTGTTAGCAAGATCTTTTGTTCTTTAAAAACTGATGCTGAGTACAACTGACTTGTGAAACACTGTCATGAATATCTTGATGGAAACAAAGCCACCTGCTGTTACGAATCAAAGGCCCCCAACTTGGTGCGAGCGTTGGGCCGCCCGTTTCTCGGTGGTCCCCGTGTTCGAACTTGAGTTTTTGCCACCCGCTGCCGCTGGGACCAGTCGGGCGTGAGTTTAATCGTGCTTGTGTCGGCGGCAGCGGGAATGGCAGGCAGCGGGAGCAGCAGGCAGCGGGAGTCGGCGGGCATGAGCGGGTGGCAGCAATAGTGGGCGGTAGGTGCAGGCCTCTCGACTCGGCAAACATCGGAGGCGATGCACCGCGCATACGTGAGAGTTAGAATTATTTTTGTGTGTAGTTTCTTGTGGCCGATGACATCACTTTTACCATGATTGGGGCTGAGGGCTCAGCTGTGCATGTGCATATAACCTCGTTACTCACTTGCACCTGCCAGTTGTAGACTGGTCTAATTTAGAGAGAGAGAAGCAATATTATCATCAGACATCCATCTTACAAAGCTCACATGAGTGAAAGAAAAACTGCCAAGAAGTCTAATGGAGGGAGGCCCAGAGTTCCCTGGTTTACTTAGTGCGGCCAACATTGGTCCCGGGGTCCGACTTTATGGACTTTGAATCGGACGAAGCGGGATCAAGTGTTGGGAGGTGCAGAAGCCGTGCCGTTAAAGCCACCAAGCCGCATCCACCCAGGATGAGGCCACAAGCAGATTCCGATGCAGGAAGGCTGGCAGCAATACAGGAAATGACGCAGCTGTCCAGGACGAGCTTCGACCTAGGCCGCGAGCTGCTGCAGGCCAAGGCTGGGATAGCTGCCAGCATCGCCGCCTTTGCAGAGCAGCATACTGCCAGTATGCCGTGGCTCATCAGTGCGGTGGAGCGAAACACCAACTCTGCAGAAGCCATGCGTCAATTGATGCTGTCGGGCAATGTCATGGAACCCCCCCCCCGATGCCGTAGCAGTCACGCCAACACACCCCGAGGAGCCGGAGATGCCAGTGACTTCCGTCTCACCCCCTACATCCTCTCCACAACGAACATGACAGCAGTGCTCCGGGCTGCCCTACTGAACAATGTCATAGAGCAGAGACGGTGAGGGGCAGGGGTACGGGTCGCCGTGGTGATGGCGGAGCCATGAAGGGGACAATGGGCCTCACATCGAGGAGGGGGTGGGGGAAAAGAGTGGTGCTGGTGATGTTGTTAAATCTGGTTACTGTTGTTCTTGTTTCACATGGATCCTTTTGATTGTCACTTTAATGGTTTTTAAATAATGTAAAACATTTGATTTCACGTGTTTGCATATTCTGTCACTTTGGAATGCTGGACAAATCAATACAGACACATTTTTTACCAACTCTTGTTCAGTGTTTCACTTTTAGATCTTCTGGGGTGCGTGCTGAGAAAGAGACAAATCTCCATCAAGTGTATTTGTCTCTGAGCAATATCTGGCCGTGCACTTATTATGCGACTCTATAATGGGTCCTGACATCAGGCAATTTATCAACGACAAGTAAGGGTCACCAATGCAGGAAGGCTGCCACTGAATCACAGATAGTGGCAGAACTTGAAGGGCAGGTATTAAGGCTGGCATTTGAGTTCTCATTCTCGTAGGTGCAAAAACATCGCCGAGCCACACCCCTGACATGACATGTTGTTCAGTCACATCGCAGTCCATTATAGATAGTTTTCCGTCTTCTGTGCTTGAGGTCATGTTGTTCTCAGGATCACATCCTGCCACCTAAGAGAACCTCACAGGATTTAATTGTTGCATTTTTTTTTACATTACTTCATACCATCTGTGCACACACATTGTCTCACTAACTCTGTTCTGTGTGCAATGGTTTCAAAACCCTTACAGCACATCTCCATGGTGCCTTTACTGTCTGTCACACCTCATTTCTGCTTCCGATCCTACACCTGCCCTTCAACAGAGCACTTTTTATTTCCATGTGTAAAGTCTCTGAGCAGTGTCATTTCCATCTGTGAACTCATTCTGAGGATCTTATACTGGTCCAGCATATGTATGACAGGAGAGCCCAGACCTGTGTCATGCTCCTCCTGTGCTATGTGGGAAATCAGGGACGCTTCCAGTGTCCTTGACTACTATGTGTGCAGGAAGTGTGTCCAGCTGCAGCTCCTGACAGACTGTATTGCGGCACTGGAGCTGCGCATGGATTCACTCTGAAGCATCCGCGATGCAGAGGATGCCGTGAATAGCATGTTTAGTGAATTGGTCACACTGCAGGTAAAGGTTACACAGGCAGATAGGGAATGGGTGACCAGCAGGAAGAGCAGGGGAAGGAAGATAGTGGAGGGCTCCCCTATGGTCATCTCCCTCCAAAACAGATATAGCGTTTTGGGTACTGTTGGGTGAGATGGCTCATCAGGGGAAGGCAGTAGCAGCCAAGTTCATGGTAGCATGGATGGCTCTGCTTCACAGGAGGACAGGAAAAAGAGTGGGAGAGCTATAGTGATAGGGGATTCTATTGTAAGGGGAATAGATAGATGTTTCTGCGGCTGCAAACGAGACTCCAGGATGGTATGTTGCCTCCCTGGTGCAAGGGTCAAGGATGTCTCAGAACTGCTGCAGGGCATTCTGGAGGGGGAGGGTGAACAGCCAGCTGTCGTGTTGCATATAGGTACCAATGATATAGGTAAAAAATGGAATGAGGTCCTACAAGCTGAATTTAGGGAGCTAGGAGTTAAATTCAAAAGTAGGACCTCAAAGTTAGTAATTTCAGGATTGCAACCAGTGCCACGTGCTCGTCAAGAGTAGGAATAGCAGGATAGTTCAGATGAATACGTGGCTTGAGGAGCAGTGCAAGGGGGAGGGATTCAAATTCCTGGGACATTGTAACCGGTTCTGGGGGAGGTGGGAGCAGTATACACCGGACGGTCTGCACCTGTTCATGGCGGAATGTTTGCTAGTGCTGTTGGGAAGGGTTTAAACTAATATGGCAGGGGGATGGGAATCTATGCAGGGAGGCAGAGGGAAGTAAAAAGGTGGAGGAGAAAGAGCAGCACAGAGAGGAGGAAGTGCATTAGCATCAAATTGTTGCACATCCAAGAGCGCTTCACGTGAACTATTCCTCCCATCCCCAATGCTCCAACAGTTCCGCAATCCTTACCACCACCGTCCTTTCTGCCCCCAAGAGAAAATAGGATCTCCCCCCTCCGGTTGATGGACTGGGCTAAGGCCTCAAAGCTGCATCCAAGAACCTGGGTGCTCTCTCTGTTATCCTTCCAGCCATTTTAGTGCTTTGAGAATCTTTCACTGCTGTCTGCAGTCAAAGTGCATTTCTCCTTAAAGAGATGTTGGCTGACCTTGAGTGGTGTCAGTAAAGCCTGATTTCCCATCCTCCCCAAACAGGCGCACAGCCAATAAGTCGTGAGTGTAATGCTGGCTGCACGCCTGACTCATGATAATGAGCTGACAGCACCAATATCATGTGATGAATGATTGATATAGAATATGTCGTGATGCTATTTTATCCTGCAAGAGAAAAGGTAAGATAGGTGAGCCTTTTCCCTCATACCAGTATTGGCATATGGAACTCGATTAATTCGGCTTCTGAAAGTATTCTTGTTTAGTTCATTCAAAATAGAGCAAAAAAAGGTGGTCGGCATCATTGAAGTGAGGAAGAGAGTGAGCGGGATATAGATTGCACTTAGCAACAGCCAGTGTTCAAGATTGAAGTAAGGCTTTGGGAGGTTTATTGTATTACCATACTATAAACATCGCACCATATATATTGCAACCTGCACAAGGGGATGTTGATGTACGATAAATGTAAACTTGTGTGCATACAAATCATCTGAAGGACAGTACATTGACCAGAAACTACCAAATAAGGCAAGGCCACTTCCAGTTTGATAAGGAGAATAGTGTAAAAAAAGAAGCTTTTGTGTTAAGTTGAGATAGAAAAGGAGTGATACCTTTTTGACTGCATGCCGACACTAAGAACTGCTGACAAATCTCCGCTTGTATGCTATAGTCATGTGTTAAAAATCATTTTCGCCTTTGACGTTAGGCTGTTAATGCATCATTGAATCATTTCCTTCATTGCACCAACCTCAATAAAAATGAAATCTTTTGATCATTTTAAACATCATTAAGAAAGTAATCGGGGCAATATTTGCATAAACTCATTTAATAAAGTGTAGGTGCATAATTTTGGATGTTTAAATGTTTTATTTAGGCCTTCTCAAAACGATTGCTTTTTCAGAGCCCCGGCAGGTGACCTATCAACACGCACATTGACAAGCCGCAAGTTCCGGGTTTCGCGCATGAGCAAGTACATGTGGCAATCCGGAACTTGTGAAGCATTTCACAGAGATTATGTCAGCTTACTCTGCCACAAACACCGTCATTTCAGGGCCAATACTTGATCAAAAGAATCTTTGTGGATTCTCATAAATGGACTGCATCTGGTCCGTTGTTTTAAATTTAGGAAACGAACATCATCCATTTTAATCTGAGTTGTAAACACTGCTTTCTGACATATATATATAATAAGCCTATCGATAAGATTTCTACTTTTGTCAGAGTGATCTTTAACAATAATGTGTAATTTTGGTGTACAAACTACAGGTTAGTTAATGAAGTTCCTAAACAGGAAAGGATATGTCTGTGTTCCATTCAAGACCTTTCCTTCATCAAACTATCCCTTAATCATCATCATAGGCAGTCCCTCGAATCGAGGATGACTTGCTTCCACGTCAGAAAGTTCACAGGTGTTTCACCGAAAGGATCTAAAATACCAGATCCAGAACTAAATCTTGAAGGGTGGAAGATGCCTGTGCTTGGATTTTTTTAACATGTGGTGGCCGTTGCACGCCAGCCACCACACGGGCTTGACAGAGCTAGGTCTTAGTCCAGTGGCAAGGATTTACCAAAACGACCAGAGACCAGCTCTGCTGCACGGACCTAGTGCGCACACATATCGCAGTGTGGGTTGGCCCGTGCTGCCCCTGGGCCCTCGCCTCTTCTGGGCCCCAAACTCGCACCTCTCCTGGGCCCCGATCACATCCCTCTACAATCTCTCGCCGCTCCTTCGCCCTGACCTCGCCGCTCCTGCAGTGCCTGCCCACGCTCCAATCACCGACCTGGATCTTGGTGACGTCCCTCTTCACTACCGTTGTTCTCCTGCTCCAGCATGTGCTGCTCCCTGGAGTAGTATGCCGCTACGCTGCTCCTTCCACTCCCTGGCCTGTTCCGATGGTGCTCGCAGGCCGGGGGCTGCACAGGCTGCTGGACCAGGCCGCCACGCTGCTCTTTCTGCTCCCCAGCCCTTAAAAGATCATGTTGACAAACATTTCTGTCAAGCATTGTGAGTACCTGCATAAAGATCTACAGGTATCTGGCAATTCCAGAGGACATTCTGATTGCTTGTATTTATTATGATAAAGAATAACAATGGTGCAGACGTGTGATTGTCCACAGTTTAATCTAATAATCATACCATGCATGGGCACTCAAAGACCTTTTCAGTCTATCTGCCTGACCCAGAGTTCGAAAACAGGAAACATAGTTCACTACTTATATCGTTGGATCATCTCAATTTCAATGCCATGAACAAGGTATAATCACCCATGAGATACCAAGTGAAAAATGGTTTTATCTGTTAGAGGTTATTTAAACCCATGAGAAATGAACAGTACTAAAATGGTGATTTAGACCATAGAAACAAAGGAAATTGAGTCAGCTATTCAGCCTCTTAAGCCTCTTCCACCAATCAATTAGATCATGGCGGATCCATATCTTCACTGCATCTAGGCGCTTTGGTCCTGTAACCCTTAATAGCTTTGCTTAACAATAATCTACCAATGACAGTTTTGGAATTTTCAATTGACCTAGCTTCAACAGCTTTTGGGGTAAAAGAGAGGTCCAGATTTCCACTACTATTTGTGTGAAGATATGTTTTCTGACAACACTCCTGAATGGCCTCTTGCAAATCTCTGATTTTCATCGCTTGACCATTGGCAGCTGTGCCTCCAGCTGCCTGGACCCTAAGCTCTGGAATTCCCTATCTAAACCTCTCTGCCTGTCTACCTCTCTCTTGTCCTTTAAGATTCTTCTTAAAACCTATCTCTTTTACCAAGCTTTGATTACCTGTCCTAATAACTCCTTAAATGGCTCAGTGTCAAATTTTGTCTGATGACGCTCCTGTGAAGCACCTTGGGACATTTTACTGCGTGGGACATTATTGATTGCACAGTAGTTTATCGCCAGGAAATACGACCTGCTGGCTCATCATAAGCAATATGGTTGAAATGCAAGATATTAAGTAGTAAGGAAATAACATGCAATTTGGTTGTAACCCTGAGTTTAATGATGTCTTAAAAGCTTAGATCCTTCTCACTGCCTCTGCCTGTCCAGCATAATAATGTGAATGTTGAAAGCTGGGCCCCAATGAGGAATCACAGAGGACACCAGGATATGCAGCCAAATATGAGTCCCATATCATGCTTAAAAGAGTTTTGAGTCAGGTTAAAAAATATACAATATACAATATACAAATTCCTAAATGTTTTTTACACCATCAGTGGAACAAACAAAGGCAATGACATTCTGTGGCTTCCGTTTGTAAATTGATTGCTATGTTTTTGGCATTCCTTTTCCAAGTGCACATTTTAGGCGTACTCTGAATGATGTTTTAAAGATCTAATCATTGCACCCACAAAGTGGTCATCTAGCGTGGCGCTCATTTTATGTCCTAAGTGGCGTGAGATATCTCCTGCTCTGCTGCTCCTGTTCACAAACTCAAACACGTCTAGTCCATCTCACACAAACCACAGTATCAGCAGAAGCCTGCTCCAGAACCATTGCGGCGGAGGCTGAAATTCCTCCTTTCATGCAGAGTATGAAATAAAGCTGTTTTCTCCCCACTGCCCAATACTGATGTGCTGCTGAGGCTGTGAGGAGCATAGAAACATAGAAAATAGGAGCAGTAGTAGGCCATTCAGCCCTTCGAGTCTGCACCGCCATTCAATATGATCATGGCTGATCTTCTATCTCAACACCATATTCCTGCTTTTTCCCCATACCCCTTGATGCCTTTTGTGTCTAGAAATCTATCTATCTCCTTCTTAAATATATTCAGTGACTTGGCCTCCACAGCCTTCTGTGGTAGAGAATTCCACAGGTTCACCACCCTCTGAGTGAAAAAATTTCTCTTCATCTCAGTCCTAAATTTCCTACCCTGTATCCTGAGACTGTGCCCCCTTGGTCTAGACTTCCCAGCCAGAGGAAACATTCTCCCCCTATCCAGTCTGTCCAATCCCGTCAGAATTTTATATGTTTCAATGAGATCCCCTCTCATTCTTCTAAACTCTAGACACTCTTCCTCAACAGTGGGAGAAAGAATTCCTGCTGGTGAGACTAAGAAGGCACGACTGGAGGTGGCCCAGAAGGTGAGCAGTCGGAGCGTAGTGCCACACTCATGGATTCAATACAGGAAGCACTTTAATGACCTAACTTTCAGTCTGCTTGCGGGTCTGAAGATGTCAGGGAGCTTGGACTGCTGCAGGACAAAGGCATCATGGCAGCTCCCCAGAAATCTTTTGTATCCATGCAGAAATATCTTTTTGTGGTTGCACACCAGCTGCACATTGATGGAGCGGAAGCCCTTGCGGTTGACGAATACTCTTGGTTGATCCGGGGTTGTCTGGATTGCCACATGTGTGCAAACCCAAGCGCCCGCTCATTCTGACAGGTGCCATCGCTGGCAAAGTTCACATAATTACCAGCCCCGGCAAACAAGCTAGCAGTCAACCATCTTATGCATTTGTGGGCTGCCAACTGGGAGATCCTGGATATGTAGTCGGCAGAGCCCTTCCCATGGTAGCCCTTCCCGTGATCTACTCGCTGAGTCCCAAGTAATCGCGTTTAAATATATCATAATCAGCATCAATGCTGCTGAGCTTCCTGTTTTTACACTTGCAAAAGACTCAGAGTAAGTCAAATAGAGAATTATAAAATGCAGTTGTTGCCAGATTCAGCTGAGACAAGAGGAAGTGAGAGGTGTTTGAGCCTGTAATGGAGAGTTTCAGTTCTGCAGCTGGAAATGACTTTTTGCAGCTTTTATTTTTATTGTGTTTACTACACAGGCCTGGACTTATTTCTCACTGCTTCTGAAAGTGTGGGAGGACTGGGAAGTGTTAATCCTTTCATCCCCACCCATAGCGAGGCTTTGTCAGGAGCAGATATGATATTCCCTATGGAAGAGAAGTGGGAGCAGCGCAGGATGGAGCAAAAGAGAGTCAGACAGCATTTAGGGAGGATGGGCCCCACCAGATACTACCCCACCATAGAACATACAGACAACGCAGGTCAGACAAGGACCTTAGTGAGGAGATGTGTATAAGAAGAATGTGCAATAGGGCAACTCTGCTACCTACAGTCGGAGGACCTGCAGCCATGGTCATCTGCCCACTCTGTTTATATGAAGGTGATGGCGGCACATAACGATTATTTATTTCACTGGTTTATTTCAGGCAGCCGCAGGGGAACTCACCAATATCAACCATGAAGCAGTATAAGAAAGCATTCATCAGGTGACTGAAGCACTTTACAGGAGAGCTAGGGAATTCATCACCTTTGACATCATTATCCTGGGATGAGAGGGCTGTCTTATGATGAGAGATTGTGTAGAATGGGCCTCTACTCTCTGGAGTTTAGAAGAATGAGAGGTGATCTTATTGAAACATACAAGATTCTAAAGGGGATTGACAGGGTAGATGCTGAGCTGTCGTTTCCCCTGCTGGAACTAGGGGGCACAATCTCAGGATAAGGGGTAGGCCATTTAAGTCAGAGATAAGGAGGAATTCCTTCACTCAGAGGGTTGTGAATCTTTGGAATTCCCTGCCCCAGAGGGCTGAGGATGCTGAGTCCCTGAATATATACAAAGCTGAGATAGAGGAGCTGAAACTGCCACCCGGCTAAAAGTAGGCGCACCTATCGTTTTTGAAGTTGTTTCTCCGCTCCAATCCATGGGGTTGAGAAAAAAACGATTTTCATCAATTTTTTTTTGTCCTTCCGGGCGGTGTTGAGGGGCGGAAGTGGTGTTGCAGCAGGGCGGACGTCGGGAGCTGCCATCAGCGCCGCGCTGACACGTCACAACGTACCTCCCCTTCAGTTAAAGGAGAGGGCCGCTGTGAACTCTGCATGGGATTTAGTTATCCCACTGGGCCACCAGAGAGGGTTTCGGCCAGGCCAGCAGCCCGGTACACAAGAGGTTTCATGCACAAGTACCCTCCAGGTCCCTCTGTACTGCAGCACTTTGCAATTTTTCTCCATTTAAATTATAATTTGCTTTTCTATTTTTTCTGCCAAATTGGATAACCTCACATTTTCTCACATTATACTCCATCTGCCAAATTTTTGCCCACTCACTTAACCTGTCTGTATCCCTTTGCAGATTTTTTGTGTCCTCCTCACAATTTGCTTTCCCACCCATCTTTGTATCATCAGCAAACTTGGCTACATTACACTCGGTCCCTTCATCCAAGTCATTCTGATGTACATTATTTTTTCACACTAACAGGTGCAGAGTTAACACTGTCGGACCGTTTAGCCTTCAAGCAGCAAAGCGATCCCGGATTAGCCGCCAACGCAAGTCTCTAGCTATGGCTATAGGTGCACGAGGCTGCCTCCTCCGCCGACGTCCTGCGGGATGAGGTGGTGGCATGGGTTTGCTCTCCTCCTCCTGCTGCTGCTGCTTCTCCTACTCCTCGACCTCCTTGTCAGCCTCCTCATCCTCCTTTTCCTCCCCCCCCCCCCGCTTCTCCCCTCAAGAGGATCTTCTATGTCTCGGGCCTGGCTCCTCATGATGGCCAAGTTGTGCAGCATGCAACACAAGACAGTTAACTGACCGACATGGTGAGGGGCGAATTGCAAGTAGCCTCGAGAGTGGTCCAGGCATCAGAAACGCTGCTTCAGTATGCCAATTGTTCGTTTTATGATGCTCCGTGTAATTATGTGCAACATGTTGTACCGACGCTCTGGCTCAGTGCGGGGATTGGGTAGGGTGGTCATAAGCCAGGTGGTGTCCCCTTCTGGCAGCTCCTGAAACATGGTATATATAATGCTCTCACGGAGGATGAAAGCATCATGCGCACTTAAAGTGTTGGGGAGTTTTATGGCTTTCTCTATCCCTGCTTCAGGATCGTAAATCCCACAGCCTGTTTTTCTCTCTCCTTTTATTACTGAAGTAGACCCATCTACATAGATATCCCTACCTGTCGAGTATTCTCCTGCTTTGAATCCCACCTCTACATCCCACACTCCTTCCACTGAACACACATGAGCTGCCCCTGGATAGACCAGATTCGGGGCTAGCTTTGGTTCTCCTAGCCTTTCGACCTTCAGGTCTAACTGAGTAAGCAACAATGTCCAGCGAGCAATCCTCACTGTCCCATCTTTCATTCTACTGTCCAGTAACATTTGTGTCGGGGTGTGACAACTCAGTAAAGTTACTGTAGCTAGCCCTGCGAGTGACCAAAAATGCTTTACTGCCCAAAAAGTTGCTAACAGATGTCGTTCGCAGTTTGAAAAGCTCTTTTCTACTTCGGTGAGAACCCGGGAGGTGGAGGCCACCAGTCTCAGCTTGCCGTGTCACTCCTGGAGTAACACTGCACTCAAACTGTCATGTATTCAACCAGCATTGTAACCCATGTATAAACTGACCTAAGTTGTACACCGTGAGAACACTGACCACTAGGTGGGAGACACGCCGAACCTGGACCTTCAGGTATAAAAGGGGAAGCTCCACCCACCTTCATCACTTGAGTGCTATGGAATAAAGGACAGGTCACAGACTGACCTTCTCTCAAGCATGGGCCTCGTGTGCATTTATACTGTGTAGTAAGGACGCATCAATGGCGACAAGAAACTGGGATTTAAACCACGCGAGCATGGCCACGAGCAGAACAGACGAGAGGTACTGTGTTAAGGAATGGTTGGGACAGAGATTCAATATTGTTAAAGCAGCACACAGTTCTCCAGGCAGACAAGTGCAGTCAGGCATGCCCCAACATGTAGTCGAACCCAGAGGGGGAGTTCGACAGAGACAATGGCAAGCTGAACAACGATTCACGCCATTGCAAGGGACAATGCGGCCAGTAATGGGGCCATCAACACCTGTTAATGGTGCACTCAAGGACAATAACAGGGGCAGTCAGGGACGATCGACTGGCAAGGGACCTTTTGTTTCAAACCGCAACTCATGCTGGAGGCGTGGAGGCATACATTCAGCCGGAGTTTGCAGAGATGAGCAAAATACCTGCAGAAATTGCAGAAATGGACACTGGGGGAAATCGCTGGAAGCTAAAGTTCAGTGAGTTCATGTGGAGCACGTATACAATTCATACACAAGGACGCCACCGATAATGATGAAAGTGCTCCTCAATGGCATCCCAGTATCAATGGAGTTAGACACGGGTGCCAGCCAGTCCATGATGGGTATCAAACAGTTCGAAAAGTTGTGGGCATCCAACGCCAGGATGCCAAAATTATCGCTGATTGACGCACAGCTACGGACTTACACAAAGCAGATTATTCCGGTGCTAGGCAGCGCCACGGTAGTCGTGACCCACAAAGATTCGGAGAACAGATTGCCACTCTGGATTGTCCCAGGGGACGATCCCGTACTACTGGGGAGGAGTTGGCTTGCTGTCATGAACTAGAAATGGGGCGATGTCAATACAATTTCCTCTGTGGAGCGAGTATCATGCTCACAGGTCCTGGACAAATTTGACTCATGATTTCAACCCAGCATTGGCACTTTCATGGAGGCCAAGGTAGTGATTCACATAAACCCGGACGCCAGACCAGTACACCACAAGGCCAGAGCGGTGCCGTACGTGATGCGGGAAAAGATAGAAGGTGAATTGGACCGCCTGTTGAGGGAAGGCATCATCTCGCCAGTCGAATTCAGTGACTGGACGAGCCCGATTGTGCCGGTGCTCAAGGCGGATGGGTCGGTCAGGATATGTGGCGATTACAAGGCCACCATCAATCGGGTGTCACTCCAAGACCAGTACCCGCTACCGAGAGCGGAGGACCTCTTTGCGACGCAATTCAGTGGCAAACTTTTTTCAAAATTGGACCTGACCTCAGCTTACATGACCCAAGAGCTGGCGAGTGAGTCGAAGAAGCTGACCACCATCACGACACACAAGGGGTTGTTTGAGTACAACAGATGTCCGTTCGGGATTCGCTCGGCCGCCGCGATCTTCCAACGAAATATGGAAAGCCTCCTCAAGTCGATTCCAGGGACAGTGGTTTTTCAGGACAACATCCTCATTATGGGTTACGATACTGAAGAACACCTCCACAACCTGGAGGAGGTGCTACGCAGACTGGACCGGGTAGGTCTGCGACTGAAAAAGGCGAAGTGCGTCTTCCTAGCTCCAGAGGTAGAATTCCTGGGGATAAGGGTAGCAGCAGACGGGATCAGCCCTACTGCATCCAAGACGGAAGCGATCCAGAGAGCACCCAGACCCCGTAACACGACGGAGCTGCTTTCGTTCCTGGGGCTCCTGAACTATTTTGGTAACTTCCTTCCCAAATTGAGCACGCTGCTAGAGCCGCTACACGTGCTCCTACGCAAAGGTCACGAATGGGTCTGGGGGGACAGCCAGGAAAGGGCTTTTAATAGAGCATGCAATTTGTTATGTTCCAACAATCTGTTAACGCTATATGACCCATGTAAGAAACTTGTGTTAACGTGTGATGCGTCGTCCTACGGTGTCGGGTGTGTGTTGCAGCATGTCAATGCCAAGGGTCAGTTACAGCCGGTAGCTTATGCCTCCAGGAGTCTGTCCCAGGCAGAAAGGGGCTACAGGATGGTAGAAAAGGAGGCGCTCACATGTGTATATGCGGTAAAGAAAATGCACCAGTACCTGTTTGGCAGGAAATTTGAGCTGGAGACAGATCACAAACCCCTAACGTCCCTTTTGGCCGACAACAAGGCCATAAATGCAAACGCATCGGCCCGCATACAGAGGTGGGCACTCACGTTAGGTGCCTATGACTACACAATTCGGCACAGACCGGGCACCGAAAACTGCATCGATGCACTCAGCAGGCTCCCACTAGCCACCACTGAGGGGGCTACCGAGCATGGTGCTGAGATGGTCATGGCTGTTGAAGCTTTCGGAAGCGAAGGCTCACCCATGACAGCCCGTCAGATTAAAGTCTGGACAAATAGAGACCCGCTATTGTCTCTAGTCAAGAAATGTGTCCTGAATGGGGACTGGGCAGCCACGTACAGGGCATACCCCGAGAAATTGAAACCATTTCACAGGCGCAAGGATGAACTCTCGATTCAGGCCGATTGCCTACTGTGGGGAAACCGCGTAGTCATGCCCCAGATGGGCAGAGAAGTGTTCATCAGAGAACTCCACAATGGGCACCCGGACATTGTCACGATGAAGGCAATTGCCAGGTCACACGTTTGGTGGCCAGGGATAGACACAGATCTGGAACTTTGTGTTCGCAGGTGCAACACGCGTGCCCAGCTGGGCCATGCGCCCAGGGAAGCCCCCCTTAGCCCCTGGCCATGACCCGCCAAGCCTTGGTCACGCATCTATGTGGACTACACAGGTCCTTTCATGGGGAAAATGTTTTTGGTTGTAGTAGACGCCTACTCCAAATGGATCGAGTGTGACATTTTAAATTGAAGCACATCCTCTGCCACGGTAGAAAGTCTACGGGCAATGTTCGCCGCCCATGGTCTACCGGACATCTTGGTCAGCGACAATGGCCCGTGCTTCACAAGCACTGAATTCCAGGACTTCATGGCAGGCAATGGAATTAACCATGTTAGAATGGCACCGTTCAAGCCGGCCTCAAACGGCCAGGCAGAACGAGCAGTGCAGATAATCAAACAGGGGATGCTCAGATTCCAAGGGGGTTCCCTACAAACCCGCTTATCACGCCTCCTGTTGGCCTATAGATCCCGACCACACTCGCTCACAGGGGTTCCACCCGCAGAGCTACTAATGAAAAGGACGCTCAAAACCCAATTATCCCTTATACACCCCACCATGAAAGAAATTGTCGAGAGCAGGTGCCAGTCACAATATCACTACCATGAGGGCGCGATGTATTGATGTAAACGATCCTGTTTTTGTCCTCAACTACACTGCAGGGCCCAAATGGCTCGCAGACACTGTGGTTGCCAAAGAGGGAAATAGGATTCTGGTAGTTAAACTTACCAATGGACAAATCTGCCGCAAACATGTGGATCAAACAAAAAGGAGGTTCAGCAACCCCACAGAAGAAGCAGAGGAAGAACACGATATAGAGTTCACTCCACCACAGGTGACCGAACACCGGAACCAAAGAGGAGAGCCCAGTCACTGTGGGCAGTCCGGACAGGCCTGAGGCACTGCAAACAGCAGACACTCAGGCCAGCGCCCAACAACCAGAGCCCCAATTCAGGCGCTCTACAAGGGAGCATCAACCACCAGAGAGACTCAACCTGTGATCCCAATAAGACTTTGGGGGGGAGGTGATGTCATGTATTCAACCAGCATTGTAACCCATGTATAAACTGACCTAAGTTGTACACCGTGAGAACACTGACCACTAGGTGGGAGACACTCCTAACCTGGACCTTCAGGTATAAAAGGGGAAGCTCCACCCACCTTCATCACTTGAGTGCTAAGGAATAAAGGACAGGTCACAGACTGACCTTCTCTCAAGCATGGGCCTCGTGTGCATTTATACTGTGTAGTAAGGACGTATCACAAACTGTCCCCAGTCGCTGCTAAAGTCCTGGTCCCCATTTACTGCTCCCAACATTGGTGCTGTCTGTAACACCTCTTTTAACTGAACGAAAATTTCCTGACAACTCTCACTCCAGTGCCATTCTATTCCTTTCCTAAGAAGCCTCAACAAAGGAGCTTCCATGGCTGCATATCCCTCTCGGAATTTCTTGCAGTAACCCGTTATTCCCAGGAAAGACCTTACTCCGGACAAGTCCTTAGGAACAGATAGTTCCTGGACTGTCTTTCTTTTTGCTCCATCTATGGCTCCCTCTCCTGCCCTAATGGTCAAACCTAGAAACTGCACCTCTTCTTTGCCTATTTGAGCTTTCTTGGGATTTACTTTAAAACCTGCTTCTTTCAACAAATGCAGTAATTCACTCAATAATGGCCCCTGGTCTCCGCACTTTCGAAGAATAACAACAGGTCGTCCACCTGTTGGACCAACCGATCTAGCTGACTAAAACCTTTTAATGCCTCGGCCATACTTTGGTGAAAGATCGAGGGACTATTGTGAAAACCTTATGGAAGATATGTCCTCGTGTACTGCTGACCCTTAAAGGTAAAGGCAAATTTGTACTGGTCCTCCCGTCTCAGGGGAATGGACCAAAACCCGTTCAAAATGTCCAGCACAGTGAAAGCTGTAGCGGCTGCAGGGATACTTCCGATCAAATCCACTACCAATGCTACCGTGGTGCACAGGCTGGAATATTTTTATTCAGTACTCGGTAATCTACCGTGGCCCTCCGTGAGTTATTGAGCTTCTTTACTGGCATAGGGGTGAGTTTACATATGTGGCTATGGTCCTCAACACATCTTGATCCACCAGGGAATTTATAGCAGTTTCCAAATCCCTTTCTGCTTCCCGGGGAAAACGATACTGTTCTTGGGGCCGAGTCATCAGCTCCCCGTCTATCTTCGCCTCTACCCCAGTTACTCTCCCACAATCATGCTTGTGTGTGGCAAACGCATCCATCTTCTCCCCTGATACCGGACCAGAATGTTATTGACTAATCCTTCTAAGTCATAACTCCCTTTCGGCTTCATCATGCAGGTGCTGCCTGTTAAGTATCGACTAACTCCACGAGGCTAAATGCGGTGAGTTAGTTCAGGCATGACTTTACTCCAGTTTATTTATTGTCAAAGTGAGGATTCAACATGGCTGTCAACAATATATACACAGCTTGCACGTATCTGCCAGTGACCATTAGGACTCCGGCAATCTCTGCCCTCCGATGGCAGGTAAAACCCAGTTAACATACATAACATCATTCCCCCCAAAGTCCTTGGTACAGGTTGTATTTACAAGTTGAGACAGTCCGGGGCCTTCTGCTCCCTGGTTGATCTTCTCAGTTCAAACCCAAGCTTGGGTGAGTTAGTAGGACCATTGCTGCATTGAGGAGCAGTCGGTCTGACAGGACTGTCGGGGATGGTAGGTTCGTCTTCGTGAATGACACAAGAGTCAACTGAGGGTTGGATGTGTGTTGGTTGGTCGATGTTGATGTCAACTTCAATTTGTTCTGGGTTGTCTGTGAATCGCAGTTTGGTTTGGTCAGGATGTTTGACTACCAACACCCTGTTCCCCTCCTTGGCCAAAACCATGCCAGCAACCCACTTTGGACCATGACCATAATTCAGGACAAACACAGGGTCATGAACAGCAAAGTCACGTGATACGGCCGCGCGATCGTGGTACCGTTGCTGCCGTTGCCTTCTGGTTTCGACATGATCATTGAGATACGGGTGTACAAGGGAGAGCCTGGTTTTACAACCTCTCTTCATTAACAGCTCGGCAGGAGGGACCCCGGTGAGCGAGTGGGGTCTCGTCTGCTAAATGAGCAGAATGCGGGACATGCGGGTCTGTAGGGAGTCGTGAGTCACGCATTTTAGGCTCTACTTAATGGTTTGGACAGCTCACTCTGGTTGACCGTTAGACACGGGTTTGAAAGCAGCAGATCTGACATGCTTGATGCCATTACGGGTCATAAACTCATGGAACTCCGAACTAATGAAACACGGTCCATTGTCGCTGACAAGGACATCGGGCAGGCCATGGGTGGCAAACATAGCCCGGAGGCTTTCAATAGTGGCTGTGGACGTGCTGGGTGACATGATTACGTATTCAATCCATTTGGAGTAAGCATCCACTACCACTAAAAACATTTTGCCGAGAAAGGGGCCAGCAAAGTCTATGTGGATCCTTGACCACGGTTTGGATGGCCATGACCACAGACTCAGCGGAGCCTCCACAGGTGCGTTATTCAGTTACATGCAAGTGTTGCACTGATGCACACATGACTCCAATTCCGAGTCAATGCCGGACCACCAAACATGAGACCTGACAATGGCCTTCATCATGACAATGCCTGGGTGGGTACTGTGTAAATCTTGCACAAAAGTTTCCCACTGATATCCCTCTTTTCTGAAAGTAAGGGGATAAATACGAATGCATCGGCCCACATCCAGAGATGGGCGCTCACGTTGTCCGCATACATCTACGCCATCCCCACAGGCCAGGCACAGAAAACTGTGCCGATGCTCTCAGTAGGCTGCCATTGCCCACCATGGGGGTGGAAATGGCACAGCCCGCAGATTTAGTTATGGTAATGGAAGCATTCGAGAGTGAGCAATCACCCGTTACCGCCCGACAGATTTGAACCTGGACAAGCCAGGACCCCTTACTGTCCTTTGTAAAAAAACTGTGTGCTTCACGGGAGCTGGTCCAGTGTCCCATTAGAAATACAGGAAAAAATAAAGCCATACCAGTGGTGCAAAGATGAAATGACTATACAGGCAGACTGCCCTCTGTGGGGTAATCGGGTAGTGGTACCAAAAAAGGGCAGGGACACTTTCATCAGTGATCTCCATAGTACTCACCCAGGCATTGTAATGATGAAAGCAATAGCCTGATCCCACGTGTGGTGGTCCGGTATCAATGCGGACTTAGAGTCCTGTGTGCACAAATGTAACACATGTTCACAGTTAACCAATGCACCCAGGGAGGTCTTGGCCCTCCAAACCGTGGTCTAGGGTCCATGTCGACTATGCAGGCCCGTTCTTGGGAAAAATGTTCCTAGTGGTTGTAGATGCGTACTCCAAATGGATTGAATGTGAGATCATGTCGGCAAGCACGTCCGCTGCCACCACTGAAAGCCTACGGGCCATGTTTTCCACGCACAGCCTGCCTGATGTCCTTGTGAGTGACAACGGGCCGTGCTTCACCAGTGTCGAGTTCAAAGAGTTCATGACTCAATATGGGATCAAACATGTCACATCTGCCCCATTCAAACCAGCATTCAATGGTCAGGCAGAGAGAGCAGTGCAAACAATCAAGCAGAGCTTGAAGAGGGTAACTGAAGGCTCACTGCAGACTCGCCTATCCCGAGTCCTGCTTAGTTACCGCACGAAATCCCACTCGCTCACTGGGATTCCACCCGCTGAACTGCTCATGAAAAGGGCACTTAAGACAAGGCTCTCGTTAGTCCACCCTGATCTACATGAACAGGTAGAGAGCAGGCGGCTTCAACAAAGTACATGTTATGATAGCGCAAATGTGTCACGCGAAATTGAGATTAATGATCCTGTATTTGTGTTGAACTGTGGACCAGATCCCAAGTGGCTTCCCGACACTGTCGTGGCCAAAGAGGGGAGCAGGGTGTTTCGGGACAAATTTCAAATGGACTCATCTACAGGAAACACTTGGACCAAACCAAACTCAGATTCATGGACTATCCAGAGCAACCCACATTAGACCCTACCTTTTTTGACCCCCCAACACACACACTAGTGGCAACTGACACAGCGGTTGACCATGAAGCAGAACCCATCACCCGCAGCAGCCCAGCAGGACTCACCACACCAGGCAGCCCAGCAAGGCCAGCTGCACAGCAGTCCAGTGCGGGCCCAACAAAAAACTCACCAAAACCAGCATTTGCACCGAGACAATCAACCAGGGAAAGAAAGGCCCCAGATCGACTCATCTTGTAAATAGTTACACTATTGACTTTGGGGGGGGGGGGGGGGGGGGGGGGAAGTGTTGTTATATATGTAAACCTGTAAATACCTTGTTTAACCACCAGAGGGCTCATCCCCTGGAGTCCCAAGGGAAAATCCCTTGGGAGTACCTGTACTTAAGGAGCCTGCACAGGCTGGAGAGGCACTCTGGAGACCTGCAATAAAAGACTAAGGTCACACTTTACTTTGAGCTCACAGTATCTGGTCAGACTCTTTATTCATACACAACACCCATAACAGACATTCATACTGAATAGACAATTCATCTTTATGGCGGCTGTAAGGCTTAATTTCATCCTGCATTTCCTTGGGGATGGCAGACCAATTTCCATTTAGAAACATAGAAACATCGAAAATAGGTGCAGGAGCAGGCCATTCAGCCCTTCTAGCCTGCACCGCCATTCAATGATTTCATGGCTCATCAATGAGGACACATCTTTTTACGCTTGACAGTACAGGATCCTGGCTGGTCTAGGTCCTACTTTAGCAAGCCGTGATGGGTGACCCCTCGCTCTCGAAGACATCCATGACCAGCAGCAAGTCTGCGGGCTGCGGCATTTCCACCCCGGTTGTGGGCAATGGTAGCCGGCTAAGCGCATCAGCACAGTTTTCAGTGCCTGGTCTATGGCGGATGACTTAATCATAAGCGGATAATGTCAGTGCCCATCTTTGGATGCAAGATGAGGCATTGGTGTTTATACCTTTGCTCTCAAAAAGCAATGAAATGAGCGGCTTGTGGTCTGTTTCAAGCTCAAATGAAGCCCAAACAGGTATTGGTGCATTTTCCTAACCCCATATATGCATTATAAACCTCTTTTTCCATCATACTATAGGCCCTTTCGGCCTTAGACAGATTTCTGGATGTGTATGCAACTGTTTGGAATTTGCCTGATACATTGGCTTGCTGGAACACACAACCGACCCCATATGATGAGGCGTCGCAGGCCAGCACTAACCACTTACATGGGTCATAGTGTACCAGTAATTTATTGGAACATAGCAGGTTCCAGGCCTTCTCAAAGGCTCTGTCTTGAGATTTGCCCCAAACCCAGTCGTTACCCTTTCTCAGCAACATGTGCAAGGACTCTAGCAATTTGCTCAAACTAGGTAGAAAGTTCTCGAAATAGTTGAGAAGGCCCAAGAACAAACGTAGCTCTGTCACACTCTGGGGTCTGGGTGCATTCTTGATGGCCTCTGTCTTCAAGTCCTTAGGCCAGATGCCGTCTGCTGCAATCTTTCTCCCCTGGAATTGCCGGTGAGTTTTGATGCTGGGAAGATATCTGTTTCGAGTTTTTGTCCGTGGACACGCATGCCTGGGTGATCGTGATGGCCCTGCTCAGGACTAGAGATTCAGCAGCCAGCAGTTTTCGAAGGATGAGCTCGTGGCCAATGTCAAGCACGAAAAAGTCCCACAGCATTTCCTCCAATGCAGCTCCGAAGTTGCACGGCCCAGCGAGACGTCTCAGGTCGGCGACAAATCCCGCCATGTCCTGGCCCTTGGAGCGATTATACGTATAGAAACGATACCTCGCCATGATGATGCTTTCCTTTGATTTAAAGTGGTTCTGAACCAGCATACACAATTCATTGTAAGTCTTATCCATTGGTCGTGTCGGTGAGAGTAGATTCTTGATGAGGCCATAAATTTTTGACCCACAAACGGTGAGGAGAACCGTCCTGTGCTTAATTGCATTATCGGTTCCTTCCAATCCGTTGGCTATGAAATACTGGTCGAGGCAATCAGTGAAATACTCCCAGTCTTCCCCTTCCATGAATCTCTCCAAAATTCCAACAGACATGGTTGTGTGAAAGTTCGTATTAACTCATCGCCAATGTTAAGTATCGAATAACTCCACGAGGCTAAGTACGGTGAGCTAGTTCAGGCACGACCTTACTCTAGTTTATTTATTCTCAAAGTGATGATTCAACATGGCTGCCAACATTATATACATGGCTTGCACGTGTCTGCCAGTGACCATTAGGACTCCGACAGCCGCGCCCTCTGGTGGCAGGTAAATATACATCCCAGTTAACATACATAACACTGCCTTTGTCTGTACAGTTCCTGGGAATCACTACGATCTCTCCCGTCCTATCTGCATCAACTGCCCCCCCATAGACAATTGTTTTTCATATCCACTATGGCATGGTGTGCCAATATGTAGTCGGCCCCGAGAACTCCCGAACCGGGCTGTTCCCACTTCATTAAAGTGCACTCCCACTTCGTTATGTTAGGTCCTAACTCTATGGTTAAGGGTTGAGACACTGCCTCATCCTGCTCATTACCCATAAAACCCACCAGTGTAAATGGGACTCCGCTTGACCACGGGGAAGTGGTCAGATTCGGTGAGTGGACAACCGTGCTAGATGCTCCTGTATCTACTAGATACCTTCCCCTAACTGTTTCCACCTTCAAATCCACACATGGCCTGCCCCACTCATCATATATGAGTGGACACAGGTATTCTGGCTGGGTGCAACGTCAAAGCAGGGGTGCCGACGCATTGGGTCCCTTTTCTCCCACTGCTGCACCCAGCTTTCCTCCACCCGTGCCCATAGTCTGCTGCAATGCGGCCACTAAAATCTGCACTGGGTTGTCAACTACCTGCTTCTGGCCTTTTCCTGCCTCAGCACCCTCGAACCCTGGCTTCCCTCCTTTTGAGAGCCTACAATCCTTGCTCCAGTGTGCCAACCTCCACAGTTAAAACACTCGCCTTTAGCTCGACCTGCATTTTCTCTCTCTTGTCTCTATTCTTTCTTTTGCCGAACCTTTCCTTTTACCTCGTGCACCTTCCCTTTTAGTTTCTCCTCCTCCCCTTGCCTGGACTTAAAAGCTAGCATTAATCTTCTCAGCACTCCTGCCTCAGTATTCTGGAGATCGTCTGGGTCAAACCATGCTTCGACCTTTGCTCCGAGCCTTGGCACACTGTTAGCCATTACGGTTCTCAGCCAATGGTTTCTGGGTTCCCCTATTATGTCTACCCGTATCAGATTTCCTCCAGTGGCCTTTAAATAAGTCGGCCACAGTCTGTCTGCAAACGTATCGGGTGATTCGTTTACTTGCTGCCTAGTCTATTCGACCTGCCAGAACGGACTAACCTGACTGTACCCTAGCGCTGCCATGATTTTGTAATTTAAGCCCTGTTGGGTTCCTCCACCGAACTTGGTAGCTGTCAACAAGCTCTGATAAAATATCTTTCCTTCCAGGGAGAGCAGTGTTAACTTCACTTTCTCATTCTCGCTGCTGTTATTTATGCCCCCTATCAGCTCTGTATTAGCAAAATGAACGGAGGCATCTCCTCCTTGTTTGAACTTTACTATACCCGTCAGCATCTCCTGCAGCTGAAGCGGCGTGTACGGGATCACATAGTCGCTCTGTAATTGAGCCAGGCCAACATTTGGTGGGGGTGGGCTGAATTTTTGCTGTCTCAAAGGACACATCGATTTCGGGGGTTCCGGTGCCTCGGGAGTCGGCCGATTCTTGCTATACGCGGGCCCATTGCCTGACTCTTTTCCCTTTGGATCCCAACCTTCCTCGCCTGTTCCAGGTGCCATGAGATTAGTGCGCAACATTAAAGCACATGGTACTGGGGTAATGTACTGACGTGGATAGAGAACTGGTTGGCAGGCAGGAAGCAAAGAGTAGGAATAAACGGGTCCTTTTCAGAATAGCAGGCAGTGACTAGTGGGGTACCGCAAGGTTCAGTGCTGGGCTACCAGCTATTTACAATATATATTAATGATTTAGACGAAGGAATTGAATGTAATATCTCCAAGTTTGCAGATGACACTAAGCTGGGTGGCAGTGTGAGCTGTGAAGGATGCTAAGAGGCTGCAGGGTGAATTGGGCAGGTTAGGTGAGTGGGCAAATACATGGCAGATGCGGTATAATGTAGATAAATGTGAGGTTATCCACTTTGGTGGTAAAAACAGGAAGGCAGATTATTATCTGAATGGTGACAGATTAGTAAAAGGGGAGGTGCAATGAGACCTGGGTGTCATGGTACATCAGCATTGAAAGTTGGCATACAGATACAGCAGGCGGTGAAGAAGGCAAATGGCATGTTGGCCTTCATAGCGAGAGGATTTGAGTAGCAGGGAGATCTTACTACAGTTGTACAGGGCCTTAGTGAGGCCACACCTTGAATACGGGATCACAGAATCCACAGAATGGCTACCAACAGCTCAGATGAGAAATACAATGCTGGAGACAATTGGGATGACTTTATAGAAAGGCTCCACCAAAGCTTTGTGGCTGGGTGATGATAAGGCAGACAAGAGAAGAGCCCATCTCTTGACTAGCTGTGGCTCGAAAACATACGCTTTCATAAAAGACCTGCTGGCACCCGAGAAACCAGCAAGCAAGTCGTTTGAGGAGTTGAGCACACTGGTGAGAGACCACCTGAAGCCAGCGAGCAGCCTACACATGGCCAGACACAGGTTCTACAACTACAGACGCTGTGTGGGCCAAAGCATACCCGACCTCGTGGCGGAACTTCGGAGGCTGGCGAGTTCATGTAAGTTCCCCGATGAACTAAGGAGAGAAGTACTGAGAGACTTTTTTTATTGAAGGAATAGGCCAAGCAGGCATATTCCGAAAGCTTATAGAAACTAAGAACTTAACTCTTGAGGCAGCAGCACTGGTCGCACAGACGTTCTTGGCAGGCGAAGAAGAAACGAGGTTGATCTATACTTCGAGTACGACAACCAACGAGGCATCGGAACAAGGGGTTCACATTGTGAAACAAACCGCTACCCCCACACACAGACAAAGGCAGGAGAACAGGCCTTCAACAGCAGACAGTGGCGCCAGAAGCCATCAAAATCAAGGGCTACATGAACAGCCAATCACAACTCATCAACCCACAATGCGAACAATCAACAACAGATTGAGAGAAGCTCAAGGGAGATCAGCCAGACGCAGCTCATCCTTCGGAAACAATGGAAACGGTCTGTGTTGGAGATGTGGGGGAAGGCACTCAACCAGGGTGTGTCGATTTCAGCATGCCGTTAGCAGAAACTGCAACTACACAGGACATCTGCCTTGCATGTGCAGAAAAACAGCAGCTTGGCTGGTATACGAATCGGAAGGGTCGGAATGCGGACCAGAAGACGGTTGGAACAGTGCACAGGACGCCGAGGTACAGCGGGTTAACACAATCAATATCCACTGTTCTTACACCAAGACGCCTCCAATTATGATGAGGGTTCTACTCAAAGGGATACCCGTCAACATGGAACTGGACACGGGGGCCAGTCAATCCCTCATGAGCGTTCAACAATTTGAACAGCTGTGGCCGCACAAAAGCAACAGACCAAAATTCACAAAGATCGACACCAAACTAAGGACCAATACTAAAGAAATCGTCCTAGTCCTTGGCAGCGCCATGCTCTCAGTCACACACAAAGGGATGGTGCACCGACTTTCCCTGTGGATTGTCCCTGGGGATCTCCCAGCCCTGTTGGGGGGACGCTGGCTAGCAGAACTTAATTGGAAATGGGATGATGTTCACGCCATGTCGTCAGAGGAACGGACCTCATGCTCAACAGTTCTAAGCCATTTTGAACATCTCTTTCAGCCAGGTGTGGGCACCTTCAAAGGGGCTAAAGTTAGAATCTACATCAAACAGAATGCCAGACCGGTCCATCACAAGGCTAGAGCTGTGCCTTATGTGATGAGGGAAAAGATTGAAAATGAACTGGACAGGCTTCTGCGGGAAGGCATAATTTCTCCCGTGGAATTCAGCGACTGGGCAAGCCCCATCGTCCCCGTCATGAAGCCTGATGGATCCGTGAGAATCTGTGGGGATTACAAGTCTACCATAAACAGGACCAATACCCGCTGCCCAGAGCGGAGGACCTATTTGCCACGTTGGCTGGAGGAAAACTTTTCTCGAAACTTGACCTCACATCTGCGTATATGACGCAAGAACTGACCAAAGAGTCTAAGCTACTCACCACCATCAACACACATCGAGGCCTTTTTGTGTACAATCAATGCCCATTCGGCATCAGGTTGGCAGCTTCTATATTCCAGCGCAACATGGAAAGTCTGCTCAAGTCCATCCCAGGGACGGTTGTGTTTCAAGATGACATACTCATCACGGGCAGGGACACCGACTCTCATCTCCGCAATCTTGAGGAAGTACTAAGTCGATTGGATCGGTTAGGCCTAAGAGTTAAGAAATCCAAGTGTCTGTTTCTCACGCCTGAGGTTGAATTTTTGGGCAGAAAGATTTCCGCAGATGGAATCCGCCCAACCGAATCCAAAACCGAAGCGATTCGCCTGGCGCCCAGGCCCCGGAATGTCTCGGAACTGCACGCATTTCTCGGGTTACTCAATTACCTTGGGAACTTTATGCAGAACTTGAGCATGTTGCTGGAGCCTCTCCACGTGCTACTCAGAAAGGGGTGCGATTGGTTTTGGGGGACGCCCAAGAACGCGCCTTCAATAAGGCACGCAACCTTCTGTGTTCCAACAGTGTTTTAGCCTTTTTTGACCCAGGTAAAAAGTTAGTCCTTACGTGTGATGCGTCAGCGTACGGGGTCGGGTGCGTTTTACAGCACGTCAATGATGCAGGTAAATTGCAGCCCGTTGCTTATGCCTCCAGGTCACTTTCGCGAGCGGAGCGCGTGTACGGTATGGTTGAGAAGGAGGCGCTCGCGTGCGTGTACGATGTCAAAAAGATGCACCAATACCTTTTCGGGGCCAAGTTTGCATTAGAAACCGACCACAAACCCCTCACGTCGCTACTATCCGAGTGCAAGGCAATCAACGCCAATGCCTCGGCGCGCATTCAGCGGTGGGCACTCATGCTGGCGGCTTACGACTACACGATAATGCACAGACCAGGCACAGACAACTGTGCCGACGCGCTTAGCAGGCTATCCCTGGCGACCACAGAAGGGTCCGACGAACAGGACTGTGAGATGGTCATGACAATCAATGCCTTTGAATCCACAGGTTCGCCCATGACGGCTCACCAAATCAGAGCCTGGATGACCAGCGACCCCACGTTATCTCTAGTTAAAAGATGCGTTTTAACTGGTGACTGGGCAGAGGCTCGCAATGCCTGCCCCGAGGAGGTCAAACCCTTCCATAGGCGCATGCATGAACTCTCACTACAGGCAGACTGCCTGATGTAGGGCAGCTGAGTAGTTATGCCCTTACGAGGCAGGGAGGCGTTTGTCCGGGAGATCCATTGCGAGCACCCGGGGATCGTCCTTATGAAGGCCATAGCCAGATCCTATGTCTGGTGGCCTGGCATTGACGCGGACTTGGAGCTCTGCGTCCGTTGATGCACCATTTGTGCCCAACTCAGTAATGCCCCCAGGGAGGCCCCGTTAAGCACCTGGCCCTGGCCCACCAAACCGTGGTCGCGGGTGCATGTAGACTATGCGGGCCCATTCGTGGGCAAAATGTTCCTCGTAGTCGTCAATGCATTTTCAAAATGGATCGAGTGCACCATTTTAAACTCAAGCACCACCTCCACCACTGTGGAGAGCCTAAGAACCACGTTTGCAACGCACGGCATTCCTGACATATTGGTCAGGTGATAATGGTCCGTACTTCACCAGCGCAGATTTTCACGATTTTATAGTTGACCACGGTATAAATCACGTTAAGACAGCACCTTTCAAACCGGCCTCCAATGGCCAGGCAGAGCGAGCAGTGCAGATCATTAAACAAGGCATGCTCAGAATCCAAGGTCCCATGCTGCAGAGCTGCCTGTCGCGACTGCTGCTGGCATACAGATCTCATCCGCATTCGTTGACTGGAGTTCTCCCTGCGCAACTATTGATGAAACGAACCTTAAAGACCAGGCTCTCGTTAATCCTCCCAGACATGCATGAAATTGTTGAGGCTAAGCTTCAAAAGCTAACGGAGTACCATGACTGAAATTCGAGGGGGAGGTGGAATGAGATAGGGGACAAAGTGTTCATGCTAAACTATGGCCGGGGTCCCAAATGGCTTGCAGGGACAGTAACAGACAAAAAGGGAAACAGGCTACTGGTTGTACAAATGGACAATGGCCAAACCTGCCGGAGGCATGTAGACCAAGTAAAAAGTAGATTCACTGATAACACTGAAGAACCAGAGGCAGACTACAATGTGGAACTCACACCGCACCTGGTGGACAGACAGGTGGAACAACCTGAGGAAAGGGCAGTCTCAACAGACAGCCCAGACGAGATACCAGCAATCACACCGAACGAAACAGACAGTCCAGGCGAGATACCAGCAATCATACTGAACAAAAAACAGGCACCAAGGCAAACAACTGAACCACAACTAAGACGCTCCACGCGAGAGCGCAGACCACCTGAGACTAAATCTATAAAGGCAATAAGACCTTGGGGGAGGGTGATGTCATGTATCTCACATTACTGTATATAACTGTATCTTACCATGCTATACATGACTGTAACTGGATATGACCTGTAACAATAAGCATACCTCACCACCAGGGGTGCACTTGCAGGATACACTCCATACCTGTCCCACTGTGGTATATAAGGACAGGTCTCAGGCAAGTGCAGCACTGGAGAGCTGGAATTAAAGGTGCAGGTCCTGAGTGGCCTTGACTTCAGCATGTGTCTCGTGTAAGCAGTTGGCGAGAGGTGGGAGCAGTGTCGGAGCGGCCTATAAAGGCCCAGCGGGAGCTCGAGAGTCAGCGGCAGTTGGTGAGAGGTGGGAGCAGCGTTGGAGCGGCCTATAAAGGCCCAGCGGGAGATCGAGAGTCAGCGGCAGTTGGCGAGAGGTGGGAGCAGTGTCGGAGCGGCCTATAAAAGGCCCAGCGGGAGCTCGAGTACCAGCGGCAGTTGGCGAGAGGTGGGAGCAGTGTCGGAGCGGCCTATAAAAGGCGGGACTTGTGCAGCTACAGCGGGAGAGAAAGAAAAATAGAAGTAGAAAGGAATCAAAAGGTGACGTCACAGCCAATGGGGTAAGTGATTGGTGAGTAGCTTTTCTTTTTATTTTTGATATCAGGACGTGAACTGTAACATTGTTATTACCAATTTAAGGGTATCTAAGGGTTAAGGCATGGCAGGAGAGCTCGGTCACGTGATATGCTCCTCCTGTACCATGTGGAAACTCAGGGACACTTCCGGTGTGAGAAGTGTATCCGCCTCGAGCTCCTGACGGCCCGCGTTACGGAATTGGAGCTGAGGGTGGATTCACTCTGGAACATCCACGATGCTGAGAATGACGTGAGTATCACGTGTAGTAAGTTGGTCTTACCGCAGAAGGGTCCACAGCCAGATAGGGAATGGAAGACCAGCAGGAAGAGCAGTGCAAGGAAGGTAGTGCAGGGGTCCCCTGTGGTCATCCCCCTGAAAAACAGATACACCGTTTTGAGTACTGTTGCGGGGGATGAATCATCAGGGCAGGGCAGCAGCAGCCAAGTTCATGGCACTGTGGCTGGCGCTGCTGCACAGGAGTGCAAGAAAAAGAGTGGGAGCGCGATAGTGATAGGGGATTCTATTGTGATGGGAATAGATAGGCGTTTCTGTGGCCGCAACCGAGACTCCAGGATGGTATGTTGCCTCCCTGGTGCAAGGGTCAAGGATGTCTCGGAGCGGGTGCAGGACACATTCTGAAATGGGAGGGAGAACAGCCAGTTGTCGTGGTGCACATTGGTACCAACGACATAGGTAAAAAAAAGGATGAGGTCCTACCAAACTAATTTAAGGAGCTAGGAGCTAAATTAAAAAGTAGGACCTCAAAAGTAGTAATCTCGGGATTGCTACCAGTGCCACGTGCTAGTCAGAGTAGGAATCGCAGGATAGCGCAGATGAATACGTGGCTTGAGCAGTGCTGCAGCAGGGAGGGATTCAAATTCCTGGGGCATTGGAACCGGTTCTGGGGGAGGTGGGACCAGTACAAACCGGACAGTCTACACCTGGGCAGGACCGGAACCAATGTCCGAGGGGGAGTGTTTGCTAGTGCTGTTGGGGAGGAGTTAAACTAATATGGCAGGGGGATGGGAACCAATGCAGGGAAACAGAGGGAGACAAAAGGGAGGCAGAGGCAGGAGACGGAAGGGAGATGGGGGGTGGGGTGGGGGGCAGAGAGGCCCGGGGCGGGGAACAGGAAGGGCTACTGTGCGGCAGAATTCTAAAAGGACAAAGGGTGTTAAAAAAACAAGTTTGAAGGCTTTGTGTCTTAATGCAAGGAGTATCCGCAATAAGGTGGATGAATTAACTGTGCAAATAGATGTTAACAAATATGATGTGATTGGGATTACGGAGACGTGGCTCCAGGATGATCAGGGCTGGGAACTCAACATCCAGGGGTATTCAACATTCAGGAAGGATAGAATAAAAGGAAAAGGAGGTGGGGTAGCATTGCTGGTTAAAGAGGAGATTAATGCAATAGTTAGGAAAGACATTAGCTTGGATGATGTGGAATCTATATGGGTAAAGCTGTAGAACACCAAAGGGCAAAAAACGTTAGTGGGAGTTGTGTACAGACCTCCAAACAGTAGTAGTGATGTTGGGGAGGGCATCAAACAGGAAATTAGGGGTGCATGCAATAAAGGTGCAGCAGTTATAATGGGTGACTTTAATATGCACATAGATTGGGCGAGCCAAACTGGAAGCAATACGGTGGAGGAGGATTTCCTGGAGTGCATAAGGGATGGTTTTCTAGACCAATATGTCGAGGAACCAACTAGGGGGGAGGCCATCTTAGACTGGGTGTCGTGTAATGAGAGAGGACTAATTAGCAATCTCATTGTGCGAGGCCCCTTGGGGAAGAGTGACCATAATATGGTGGAATTCTGCATTAGGATGGAGAATGAAACAGTTAATTCAGAGACCATGGTCCAGAACTTAAAGAAGGGTAACTTTGAAGGTATGAGGCGTGAATTGGCTAGGATAGATTGGCGAATGATACTTAAGGGGTTGACTGTAGATAGGCAATGGCAGACATTTAGAGACCGCATGGATGAATTACAACAATTGTACATTCCTGTCTAGCGTAAAAATAAAAAAGGGAAGGTGGTTCAACCGTGGCTATCAAGGGAAATCAGGGATAGTATTAAAGCCAAGGAAATGGCATACAAATTGGCCAGAAATAGCAGCGAACCTGGGGACTGGGAGAAATTTAGAACTCAGCTGTGGAGGACAAAGGGTTTGATTTGGGCAGGGAAAATGGAGTACGAGAAGAAGCTTGCAGGGAACATTAAGGCGGATTGCAAAAGTTTCTATAGGTATGTAAAGAGAAAAAGGTTAGTAAAGACAAACGTAGGTCCCCTGCAGTCAGAATCAGGGGAAGTCATAACGGGGAACAAAGAAATGGCAGACCAATTGAACAAGTACTTTGGTTCTGTATTCACTAAGGAGGACACAAACAACCTTCCGGATATAAAAGGGGTCAGAGGGTCTAGTAGGGAGGAGGAACTGAGGGAAATCTTTATTAGTCGGGAAATTGTGTTGGGGAAATTGATGGGATTGAAGGCCGATAAATCCCCAGGGCCTGATGGACTGCATCCCAGAGTACTTAAGGAGGTGGCCTTGGAAATAGCGGATGCATTGACAGTCATTTTCCAACATTCCATTGACTCTGGATCAGTTCCTATCGAGTGGAGGGTAGCCAATGTAACCCCACTTTTTAAAAAAGGAGGGAGAGTAAACAGGGAATTATAGACCGGTCAGCCTGACCTCAGTAGTGGGTAAAATGATGGAATCAATTATTAAGGATGTCATAGCAGCGCATTTGGAAAATGGTGACATGATAGGTCCAAGTCAGCATGGATTTGTGAAAGGGAAATCATGCTTGACAAATCTTCTGGAATTTTTTGAGGATGTTTCCAGTAAAGTGGACAAAGGAGAACCAGTTGATGTGGTATATTTGGACTTTCAGAAGGCTTTCGACAAGGTCCCACACAAGAGATTAATGTGCAAAGTTAAAGCACATGGGATTGGGGGTAGTGTGCTGACGTGGATTGAGAACTGGTTGTCAGACAGGAAGCAAAGAGTAGGAGTAAATGGGTACTTTTCAGAATGGCAGGCAGTGACTAGTGGGGTACCGCAAGGTTCTGTGCTGGGGCCCCAGCTGTTTACATTGTACATTAATGATTTAGACGAGGGGATTAAATGTAGTATCTCCAAATTTGCGGATGACACTAAGTTGGGTGGCAGTGTGAGCTGCGAGGAGGATGCTATGAGGCTGCAGAGTGACTTGGATAGGTTAGGTGAGTGGGCAAATGCATGGCAGATGAAGTATAATGTGGATAAATGTGAGGTTATCCACTTTGGTGGTAAAAACAGAGAGACAGACTATTATCTGAATGGTGACAGATTAGGAAAAGGGAAGGTGCAACGAGACCTGGGTGTCATGGTACATCAGTCATTGAAGGTTAGCATGCAGGTACAGCAGGCGGTTAAGAAAGCAAATGGCATGTTGGCCTTCATAGCGAGGAGATTTGAGTACAGGGGCAGGGAGGTGTTGCTACAGTTGTACAGGGCCTTGGTGAGGCCACACCTGGAGTATTGTGTACAATTTTGGTCTCCTAACTTGAGGAAGGACATTCTTGCTATTGAGGGAGTGCAGCGAAAATTCACCAGACTGATTCCCGGGATGGTGGGACTGACCTATCAAGAAAGACTGGATCAACTGGGCTTGTATTCACTGGAGTTCAGAAGAATGAGGGGGGACCTCATAGAAACGTTTAAAATTCTGATGGGTTTAGACAGGTTAGATGCAGGAAGAATGTTCCCAATGTTGGGGAAATCCAGAACCAGGGGTCACAGTCTAAGGATAAGGGGTAAGCCATTTAGGACCGAGATGAGGAGGGACTTCTTCACCCAGAGAGTGGTGAACCTGTGGAATTCTCTGCCACAGAAAGTGGTTGGGGCCAATTCACTAAATATATTCAAAAGGGAGTTAGATGAAGTCCTTATTACTTGGGGGATCAAGGGGTATGGCGAGAAAGCAGGAAGGGGGTACTGAAGTTTCATGTTCAGCCATGAACTCATTGAATGGCGGTGCAGGCTAGAAGGGCTGAGTGGCCTGCTCCTGCACCTATTTTCTATGTTTCTATGTTTCTATGTAAGTCAGTACAATAGAGTCAGAACTTAACAGGCTTGAAGGGCCGAATGGCCTACTCCTGCACCTATTTTCTATGTTTCTATGTTTCATTCTCCCTCAGTGGAGAGAAATAAGTGTTTGTGGCTCAGATGAGGGTCAAGCAAATTTCTTCGGTAGCTGCCTGGAGGCTTAAATCCCCTCATTTGCATCCAAATAGCTCCCTCTGCTGCAATATATTTAAATTGAGCCAAGGTAGCGCAGATCAATAAAATATTGTTCAGTTTTTAAAAACTTGTGCTGTTAGAATTAAGTTGAGAAGGGAAAAAGATCAGAATAGAAATATTAAACATAATCCAACTTTTAGTTTTGTATCCTTTAAACAGCTGTACTATTCATCTCATCATAGGCCTTTGAAATTCAACATGAAAGTAACAGGTACCAGCACCTCCAGCTGGCACACAGGAGTGGGGTCAGCTTAACAGGTAGTAGCAGTATAAAGGACCTCGCCACGTTATAACCTAAAGAGTTACTCACTAATAACGTTCCTAAATATCTACAGGTCAAGAACCACATACTGCAATGTTACACTCAGCAGATATTTTCGCTCATCTACTGACCAGCTCTGAACATAGTGTTACATTTCTCTGTCCCTCCACAACACTCAGGACTCAGGCTTTCTGACACTCAACAAAAACCTGCATTTATATCGCGCCTTTAATATGGTAAAACGTCCCAAGGCGCTTCACAGGAGCGATTATCAAACAGAATTTGATACCGAGTCGCGTAAGGAGATATTAGGGATTACATTTTTGCCACCATTGGGTGCCATTTTTTTGGTGTCCGCTGATTTTTTTGGAGCAATCTTGATTTTGCAACTTTCCTCAAATTTTGTACGCCTGCGGCAACTGTCAGCACCTGATTTTTTTGTAGGTCACATTTTTTGGCGGAGGTCTGGTTAAAAACTGATTTCCAGGCAGTTTTTGACCGTTTTTGGCCACTTAACTGATTTTCACCAACACCGATTTTTTTCAAGACGGCGCACAGTGGCCTTAAGTACTGATCAGACAAACCTTATGTTAACTTAAGTAAATCGCCGCTGAGTATATTTCTGAGTTTTTGGAGCGAGGGAAGAAGACAATTTAAAACACAAATTCATGCTGATCTTTGCAGAGGGAACTCGGAAAATAACTCGGAAAGTTCATTTTTCCGACAGAATGTTTTTGAGAAGGACAAATTGCAACTCCACCCCACCACAGAATCTCTGCTCACGGAGCTCCGGGCAGGTCGGAGGAATGCCGGCCGGCCGGCAGCAGGATCACTCCCTTGGCGGGACACAAGCACAGGAGCTCAGCACTTGGATCTCCCCCCTCCCCGGGCTTCTTTCCAACCTGAGCGCCGAGCTCCTGTGTTTCTGGCCGGCCGAGGGAGCGATCCTGCTGGCATACACTCCAAACTGTGCATCAGAGACTGCACAGCAGCAAACATGCATTTCTGCAAAAGCTATAAATAGTGCCACAAATCATGGTGTGTCACGTCTCCATAGAGACAGAGCCTAATGTTGCACTTGCGCAGACCAGGGTGTGGTCCATTCTACTAGGGCGTCACCCAGCAAAAGTGTGTGTGCTTCAGTAAGTACTGTCTCACAATAACAAGAATAACAAAATTAAGAATAATAATTATGGGTGCAAATCTTACTATGCCTCATGTAGTAAGGTTGGTTAACATGCATGCCACGCAGAGGCGACACGATAGGACACCACCATCGCAGAAACCAGATCACTCGGGCATTAATGGGAAGGAGGCCATACCTGATCGAAGCTACAGGGACAGGCGCTCATACTTACACCTGAATGAGGCACACTGCATTCGCAGGCTGTGATTTAGAAAGGAGGTCATCACCGAGTTCTGCCTACTGGTCAGGGCAGACATACAGCCAAGAAGTGGCAGGAGGACTGCCCTATCTGTGGAAGTGATGGTCTGGTCACCGCAGCACTTGCCTTCTATGCTCCTGGCTCATTTCAAGCAGCAACTGGGGACATGTGCTGCATCTTGCAGCACGCCGCACATTGCTGCATTCGACATGTGACTGCTGCACTGTATGCCAAAAGGGACCAGTTCAAGAATTTCCCTATGACCACAGAGGCAATGCGAGACAGGGCTGTGGGGTTCTCCAGAATTGCTGGCTTCCCAAAGATACGGGATGCGATTGACTGTATACACATTGCCTTGAGAGCACCTGTGGACGACTCCGAGGTTTATCACAACAGGAAAGGGTTCCATTCCCTAAATGTCCAGCTTGTATGCGACGATGTGCATCGGATCATGTCAGTGGATGCCAAATACCCAGGTAGCATCCTTGATGCTTTCATCCTACGTGAGAACATGATATCTACTATGTTTCAGGAGCTGCCAGAAGGGCACAACTGATTGCTTGAGGACAAAGGGTACGGGTTCGCCATCTGGCTTATGACCCCCCCCCCACCCAATTCCCTCACTGAGCCAGAGCATCAGTACAACATGTCGCACATAACGACACGGAACATCATAAAGCGGACAATTGGCATATTGAAGCAGTGTTTCTGATGCCTGGACCACTCTGGAGGCTACCTGCAATATGCCCCTCACCACGTCGGTCAGTTCACTGTCGTGTGCTGCACGCTGCACAACTTGGCCATCATGAGGGGCCAGACACTGGACATTGAAGATCCTCCTGAGGGGAGAAGGGGGGGGGGGAGGAGGAGGGGGAGGAGGAGAAGGAGACTGACAACCAGGACGAGGAGGAGGAGGACTAACCCATGCCACCACCTCAACCCGCAGGACGACGGCGGAGGAGGCGGCCTCATGCACCTATTGCCATAGCTGGAGACTTGTGTCAGCGGCTAATCCGCTAAATGGCCCAACAGTGTTAACTCTTAGCACCTGTTAGTGTAAAAAAAAAATGAACATAATAATGTACATAATGTTGTGTTGGTTTATATTGCTTAAATTCCAAAAGTAATCTGCAGGATTATTTAAAAATAATTAGGTTTATTAAACATTTGTACAGTTGTACTTAACTTCAATAAACATTTTTGTATCAAACTTTAACATTTTCTATGAAGAAAACAACAAGTAGCAGCAACAAACAAACAAACAAACTCTAGCTGCAGCCATCTCTCCTCCCCCTTATTCAAGGACCTGGGCACTGTGTGCCCCTCTTGCCCCTGTTGTTGCCTCTACCCCTACCCGAGCCCATTGTCTCAGATGTCTGCTTCCTCACCGCGACCCCAAGGTTTTTCTGCTTTCTTTGCGAAGGCGCATTTGTTGTTGGTGGGGTTGGACAGGGACAGACCGAGTAGACAGCATTGTGGAAGGCCCGGGTTGCTCTTCTGACTCTTCTTCAGCCTGTGGATCAACCCGCGGCACACTACCTGAGGTTGGGCTGGGGATTGGAAAGTGAGTATCATTTGTTGATGCTGCCAATTGCTGTTGGGCAATGATAGCCTGCGTGTGTCCACTTATTGCAGCAGCTATCTCCGACATTCCCTCCCTTATCTGACCCGACACTGCGTCAGCTGCCTGCGACAATCCCTTCATAATTTCCGACATCCCCTCTCTCATCTGTCCCGACAGTGCTCCCATTCCTCCAGACAGTGTTGCTACTTCTACTGACGGTCCCACTAATTCTACCCTCACCCAACCCATGGTGTCCAGGAGCGATCTCGTTAGCTCAATGCTCTCCCCACTCATTCCCATGAGCTGTCCTATGTCCCCATCATCCTGCATTTCAGGTTGAGCTCTCCTTCCCACCCTCCTCGGCCGTCTCCCAGGTGTGGCTTGCTGCAACCCACTGGGACCCGCAGCCTCAGACTGTACACCATGAAATGTCGCGTCAGCTGTATCGCTCAGCAAAGGGGTTGGCGCCCTCAGGGAGTTCACCGGCTGTTAGATCTCTTAATTTCCAATGAAATACGAACTCCGATGGTAGTTTTAACTTTTTAATCTTGGCAGAGAGTAACAAGCTGCTGGCTGATTGCCAGTTTCTTTGTCTTACTGAAACACATGGTCAAAATGGCTGTATTTTATACCGGGTTCAATTTACAGAAAAGAACTCGCCTTCTTTGACCTTATTGGCTCAATCAATATTCTTTTAACGTTTTAATTGGCTCGCTACCCAAGGTCCGAAAATGTCAAGTTGATTGATGAGTTAATGCAACATGCCGAACTGCATGTAGCAGCCTTGACTTGGGGGTCTGTGAATTTTCACAGTCTGTCTAAATGAGCCCGTTTGAATACTCTATCAACCGGCTCCAATTACAATGTAAACATCTCAGTATTGGGGTCTTTCTGCTGCCCTTCATTCTCCAGCTCATCCTCGTCCTGATGTTGATGAAGAATATCTGCACTGACGGTTTCCTGGTCATGCTCTGCTTCTACTTCTACTTCAGCTTCTGTCTCTTCCTGATGCGCAACATCTGCAAAACATAGCAGAGCAGATGTTTGGTTAGCAGCAGAGGAGGAGGTAGACGGGGTAGGCTGACATGAGTACACGGGTCGCACAGGCTCTTTTCAAAGACCACGATGCCAACCCAAACTGTGCAATTTGCAGGGCTTACCTTCTGTTGGTAACCTGGGCCCAGCGTCCACATTAGTGGTTGATCTTCTCTTGCAAGATTTAATCATATCAGCGATCCTCTGTTCCACGGCTGTTAGTTGCAGCCTACTTGGTGCACCTCCTCCAATTTTTGACCTTTCTCGGTTGATCTGTGACATCTTCCTCTGCAAAGATAAAAATAGAACTTTTTAAAGAGAGGGTCCTTTTGCTGTGGTGGCCACACACACACACACATATTAGTCACATTCACAAATGTAATTGCATTGTATAAATAAAAATATTACTTACAGTAACTGCTTGGCCAAGGTCCTACCACTTCTTTTTGACCTGCGTGCCACTTCTCGGGGTCATGGCCACTGCATTAAACTCTTCTGCAACTTGATCCCAAAGTTTTGCTGGTAGAGAGGGTTTCATTTTTTTTCCCATTCTTCCTTTGTTCTCCAGCACATCCCATCTCCTCTCAATGATGTCTACCAGGGGCTCATTTTCTTCTGCTAGAAATCTCTTGGCCCTTCTCCTTCCCCCTTCCCCCTTCCCCTTGTCCTTGTCCTGTTCCTTGTACTTCTGCTTCGCTTGGAACCATCTTTTGCAGCTAAAATTCTGTCCAGATGCAGCTCCGATCCGAATGTGTTCTCACAAGCTGCTGATCCAGACCAGGGAGTTCACTGTGGATGCGCGGACACACCCATCACGTGGAAAAAAAGTGATATTTTTCCCGGCGCCTGCTCACAGACTTTTCGGCGCGCACTTGAAGCTCCACCCCCAGATTCAACTTCGGGTACCACAGCGCCAAAATTAAATTTTACTTTGGCGAAAGTTGTATCTTTTTTTTGTCGTAATTGGGCACAAAATAATCGGCCGTTCATCCTCCTGGTCGGCAAAAATCAGCAAAGAGGAAAATTGAGCCCTAGAACAGGTGACTAAAATCTTGCTCAAAGAAATAGGTCTTAAGGAACGACTTAAAGGAGGTGAGAGAAGTAGAGAGGCGGAGACATTTAGGGAGCGAATTCCAGAGCTTAGGGTCAAGACAGCTTAAGGTCGCCAATGGTGGAGTGATGAAAATCAGGGATGCGCAGGAATATATGCCCCACTCTGTTCCCTGCACTTAGGACCATCTGCTAGCACACTTCCTGCTGTGTCCCTGAGCTAGTTCTGTCTCCCAATCTCAACCACTTTTACACATGTGTCTCTCCTGATTCCGAATCTCACTTAGCATGTCTCCCTATACTCTTCCCCAGACTCTCATGGCCATTACTTTCCTTTCATCAATTACTACTCCACCTTTAATCCTTTTATTCATCTGTGCTCACTTTCCTGCTCTTAATTTCCCATACTCCAACAAAGGGACACTTTCTGGTCCATGCTATTCAGATGATACTCATGCTCTTACTTCTCAAACCGCTGCAGTCGTTGGGTTGATGACATGCCCATGGTGTTATGTTGGAAATTTCAGGATCTTGATCCAGTGATGTTGAGAGAAGAGTGTGATATGTCCAAGTTAGGATAGTATACAAAAGAAAAATACCGCGGATGCTACAACCTGAAATAAAAACAGAAAATGCTGGAAATCTCAGTGGGTCAGGCAGCATCTGTGGAGAGAAAAAGCGAGTTAACGTTTCAATTCGACGACCCCTCGTCAGAACTGGCGAATGTTAAAAAAAAGATTCTTAATGAGCGCTGAAAGGGGGATGGGAAGAAAGAACAAAAGGGAAGGTTTGTGATAGGGTGGAAGACAGGCGAGATTAGAGAGACTAAAGGGATGATGGGCTGAATTGAAATGGTAGTGGCAGAAGTTAGAAAAAGGTTAGTCTAGATAGGGTGTGAATGGCGGAATAATGGAGACAACAGCCATTGGAGACAAAGAGAAAAAAAAACATAAGAACGGGGGAGGGAAGGGAGCCAAAAATGGGCAGAGGTTATCTGAAATTCTTGAACTCGATGTTGAGTCCAGAAGGCTGTAAAGTGCCTAAATGAAAAATGAGGTGCTGTTCCTCGAACTTATATTGAGCTTCATTGGAACAGTGTAGGAGGTCGAGGACGGAGATGCCGGAGTGGGAGTGGAGCAGGGAATTAAAGTGATAGGCGACCGGAAGCTCAGTGTCATGCTTATGGACTGAACGGAGGTGTTCCCAAAACAGTCACCCAATCTACGTTTGGTCACCCCAATATAAAGGAATCCACATCGTGAACAGCGAATACAGTATACTAAATTGCAAGAAGTACGAGTAAATCGCTGTTTCACCTGGAAGGAGTATGGATAGTGGGAAGGGAAGAGGTAAAAGGGCAGGTGTTGCATCTCCTGTGCTTGCACGGGAAGGTGCTATGGGAAGGGCAAGGGGTGCTGGGGGTGACTGCGGAATGGACCAGGGTGTCGCGGAGGGAGCAGTCCCTTTGGAATGCTGAGAGGGGAGGGGATAGAAAGATGTGATTTGGGGTGGGCTGACGCTGGAGGTGACGGAAATGGTGGAGGATGATCCGTTGAATCTGGAGGCTGGTGGGGTGAAAGGTGAGGACAAGGGGAACCCTGTCATGGTTCTGAGAGGGAGGGGAAGGGGTGAGAGCAGAGGTGCGGGAAATAGAATGAACACGGTCGAGGGCCAAGTTAACCACGGCGGAAGGGAAGCCTCGGGTGAGGAAAAAGGAAGACATGACAGAGGCACGAGTGTGAAAGGTGGCGTCATCAGAGCAGATGCGACGGAGACAGAGAAACTGGGAGAATGGAATGGAGTCCTTATAGGATGTGGGGTGGGAGGAAGTGTAGTCCAGGTAGCTGTGGGAGTCAGTGGGCTTATAGTGAATACTGGTCGAAATCCTATCCCCAGAAATGGAGATGGAGAAGTCGAGGAAGGGAAGGGAAGAGTCAGAGATGGACCATGTGAATGTGAGGGAAGGATGGAAATTGGATGCAAAGCGAATGAAATTTTCTAGTTCAGGGCGAGAGCAGCAAATGCCACCAATACAGTCATCAATGTACCGGAAAAAGAAGTGAGGGAGGGGACAGGAGTAAGACTGGAACAAAGAATGTTCCACATATCACACGAAAAGGCAGGCATAGCTAGGACCTATGCGGGTTCCCATAGCAACACCTTTAATTTGGAGAAAATGAGTGGAGTTCAAGGACAAGTTGTTCAATGTGAGAACAAGTTCAGCCAGGCGGAGGAGGGTGGTAGTGGATGGGGACTGGTTGGGCCTCTGCTCGAGGGAGAAATGGAGTGCCCTCAGGCCATCCTGGTGGGGGATGGAAGTGTAGAGGGATTGGACATCCATGGTGAAAAGGAGATGGTTGGGGCCGGGAAACTGGAAACTGTTAAAGTGACAGAGGGCATTGGAGGAGTCGCGGATGTAGGTGGGAAGAGAGTGGACAAGGAGAGAAAAAATTGAGTCGATATATGAAGAAATAAGTTCTGTGGCGCAAGAACAGGCTGAAACGGTGGTCTTCCGGGGCAGTCCTGTGTGTGGATCTTGGGAAGGAGATAGAAACGGGCTGTGCGGGGTTGGGGAACTATGAGGTTGGTGGCTGTGGAGGGAAGATCTCCAGAGGAGATGAGGTCAGTGACGGTCTGGGAAATGATGGCTTGATGTTCAGTAGTGAGGTCATGGTCCGGGGGGAGGTAGGAGAAGGCATCAGAGAGCTGGCAATCAACCTCTGCAAGGTAGAGGTCGGTTCGCCAAACAACAACAGTGCCACCCTTGTCAGCAGGTTTGATGACAAAGTTGGGGTTGGATCTGAGTGAGTGGGGTGCTGCAAGTTCAGAGGGAGGTAGGTTGGAGTGAGTTAGGGGAGCAGAGAAATTGAGATGGCTGGTGTCCCATCGGCAGTTTGGAAGGAAGAGGTCGAGAGAGGGTAAAAGGCCAGAGGGAGGGGTCCAGGTAGAGCAAGAATTCTGAAACCAGTAAAAGGGTCAGCTGTGCAGGGGAAGACTCCTGGCCAAAGAAGTGGGCACGGAGGCGAAGGCAGCGGAAAACGAGTTCGGCATTGTGCCGAACTTGAAATTAATTGAGGCGAGGACATAAGGGGATGAAGCTCAGGCCTTTGCTGAGGACTGACCGTTCGGGGTCAGAGACAGATGGTATATGAACTTAGAGATGTTGGCATTCCTGTGATACAGGTACAATGATCCGAATCTGGAATTATGAGAACCAGAATTGTCTGAAAACCGGACAATTTTTGAAGCATCCAAGATGTCGACATCGGGCGGCGAGGGACAAATAAACCAGTAAAAAAAAAACAGTGCCGGGGGTGGGGGGGGGGGGGGGGGAAGGTCAAGTGCAGTGAGAATCGGCGGGCGGCGAGGACTGGAGGAGCAGCGCGAATCAGCAGTGGCGAGGAGCAGAGGATTGGCGGGCAGCGAGGAGCGCCAACAGCGAGGTCCGAAATCCGGCAAAACCCAAAAACCGTCACGGATTCGGTTCCGAGGTTGCCGGATTGCAGACGTTGTACCTGTATTGCTGTTCGTGTCCTTCTTGGTAGTAGAGGTTGCAAGGCTATCGATGTAAGCTTGCCGAGGTGTGGATGTACATCCTGTAGATGATAAATACTGCAAGCACAGTGCACTGGTGGTAGAGTGGTCGGATATTAAAAATTGCTTGGTTTATATAGAATGCGTTGGTCTAAAATTCCTCATTTTAAATGACGTTATCCAGTACAGACATGTAGATATCTAGTCTCATCTTGTATCATTCTCTTTGGTTAATGACTACTGCAGTAAGTTGAAGAGGCTTCCTGCACAAGTAACTGCTTTGTATTGTTGGGCATGCTGCTGTTTTGGCACGATAAAAGTTCTGAGCTAATGTTACTGAGGACCAGTATAAAATATTTAGAGCTGCTTCATCTGGAACAAGTATATTTCTGTTGATGTACTTCCTGTAATTTCCTGCCATGAGCAGGGGAAGGAAATGTAATGTTATGACCGACTTCCAACAGAGAAGCCAAGAAATCATACTGGTTGAAAATGTTATTTATGTTAGTAATGAATGTTATTCTATTTTGAAGTATCCTAAATAACTATTCACTGACATTACGTGCCCTATGCAGTTACGTTTTGAAGAACCATTTGCAAACTCTGAAGACCTGGAAAGTAGAAACTGGTCAAAATATGAATCAAATCTCTCAGCATCTGTACAGAGAAAAGATTGTCTAACATGTTTTTTATGTTCTATTTCCTTTGACTGTATAAGACCAAGTCATATGTTTTATTTGTACTTTCCAAAAGAAATTTAAATTAATTTCACTGAGAAGAAAGCATGAACACAGTTGGATTAAAAGCATTAAATTTAAAAAAGTTAACTTCTGTATTTAATTTTGGTTACTGGATTTTTTTAAATTAGCTTGCATTTATAAATGCAGCAAAATAGTATCTATGCATAAAAAATCTGTTTAATCTTAAAATCAATTATTGTACTGAACAAGTTGGCAAACACGGCTCTTTTTGTGGTTCCTGGAAAGCTTAAATCAGTTAAAATAAACACACTTAGCTTTTAGAGGCTGAAATTTGCAGTTTAAGAACAAAGCACCATATTCTTGATTTAGTATTTTCTGTTCTGCTTGGTAGATACTGAGTCCTCAATCTCCCAACTTCAGTGCTGAACTAAAATGAAGGGGTCAATTTTCTGAGTTCAAACCAGTGGTAAAATTCCCTCACCCGCCACCAGAGAGTCTCAGAACAAAATTGTGGCCACAATGCCCGTGATTTCCTGTTCATTGCAGTACACAAAGGCAGAATTTGAAGTGCAAATGAATTTAGAAATGAATGGAGAGGGTTGTGCTTACTGAAGGAGTAAGACTTATTTTTCAGGTATGCTTAGGGCATCCCCCACTCTTCAGAAAATGCTGATTCAGAGCTTAATGTAAAGGGGGTTGACTTCTGAAGATAGGTTGAGTAGGTTGGGCCTATACTCATTGGAGCTCAGAAGAATGAGAGGTGATCTTATCGAAACATATAAGATAACGAGGGGACTCGACAAGGTGGATGCAGAGAGGATATTTCCACTCATAGGGGAAACTAAAACTAGAGGACATAGTCTCAGAATAAGGGGCCACCCATTTAAAACTGAGATGAGGAGGAATTTCTTCTCTCAGAGGGTTGTAAATCTGTGGAATTCTCTTCTCCAGAGAGCTGTGGAGGCTGGGTCATTGAATATATTTAAGGTGGAGATAGACAGATTTTTGAGCGATAAGGGAACAAAGGGTTATGGGGAGCAGGCAGGGAAGTGGAGCTGAGTCCATGATCAGATCAGCCATGATCTTAGTAAAAGGCGGAGTAGGCTCAAGGGGCCAAATGGCCCATTCCTGCTCCTAGTTCTTACGTCTTATGTTCTTAAATCTGAGTGTAACTCTGTCATCTTAAAAAAATATAGCTCATCTATCTCCAGCAACATTCCCGATTTTGTTTCCACATTCTGACAATTCTGCAAGTGCAGCAATGGTAAAGCTTAAATAAGGCCAATTAATACCTTCGCAGCAGGAAACATCCTCCTTATTCAAAAGACGGCTGTGGCCGTTCTCAAAGAAAATAAACCTTCACATAAGGCAACAGCTGGGCATATGTCAGAAAGTCTGTTTGAAGGAAATTAAAAGTTGTAAAAAGCTGCTTTGTAGCACGTTATTTGGTATATATAACTTATTTTTGTAGACAAACACTAACTAAACAAACGTGTAGCTGCGACTCAGAAACCAATTAAAAAACTTGATACCTGAAGTTCATGTGCAATGAATGGTGGAAGAAAGTAAACTGTGATTAGTTTTGACAATGTTCAGTCCTACTTTATAACCAAACTGACTATTCCTAACAGCTATCAGCCTTTAGACTGATATGATTGGGTAAAACAGCCTCCACACTCACCCTGTAACTTTATGATTGGGTCAAACAACCTACAGTACTGCCCTCCAAATGATTTGATTTATTCCAATGGTCATGAGTGTAGTCCTCCTGTTGATCTGATTGCTTGATATGCTGGCAGTTGCCTTGTTTATTCATCGGAGGTTAAACTGAACTATGAATGCTCATTACCCTCTCATGTGGGATAAGTTGAAAATATGAACTTTTGGATCATTGCTTTCTAATTACTTTTCAAAGCCAAGTATTTCCACTGCTTTTAATGTGAAATGAGAATATCATCTCCACAAAATATGACAAATATATCATTATGTTTGATTATAAATATTCTTATAAATATTACTTTTCCAAATTGTATTGATAGTGATGATTTTAAAGAGTCTAAAAGGTGTTTTAATAACCTTCCTGCTGAATATCTTCCTATTCAGCATACAATGCACTTAATGGAGCCTCCCATACAGTTCCATGTATCAAATAACATCACACAACGAATTACTTTTAAAATGCATTGCCTGATGTTACATTGATAAATGCAGCAACTATTCTGAATCAGCAAAGGGCCACGGATAGCGACTGAACAAATGGTCAGTTATTTTTGTTGTTATTGGTTAGCCAGCACACTGGAAGAACACTATGTTCTTCTTCAAAGGTTTCATGGGATTGTTAACACCCACCTGAACCACTAACCCAGACTGGTAACATCTCATCCAAGGAATGCTAGCTCCAACAAAGTAGCACTCCTTCTGTACTGAGGTAATCTCAGTACTACACTGTAATGTATGCATCTGTGAGTATGCTCATAGGTGTGTGGAGCTGTTGGAGGTGTGGCCTAAGCATTTGGAGCCTGGAGCAGTGAGGGAAGGAGCTCACTGCTTTAGCTCCTGCCTGAGGCCTGTGGAGAACCCTGAGACCAACCCAGGAAGAGGAGGAAGGGGCTTGCTGCTCTACAATTCACCATCCAGAGGGAGAGGAGGAGAGCAGAAAACTTCAACATTATTACTTTTACAAAGAGTTGGAGAGAGGGGGAAATAACAACACCATCCAGTGTGGAAGGAGGGAGAGCCATTATCAATCTACAGGTGGGTGTACTGGTGCATTCCCCTAAAGACTTTGTTTTATCGTGGGGGGAGGAAAAAAGAATAATTTAAAGGCCGGAACATCGCGGGGGGTGTGTGTGTGTGTGTGGAAGTGTGTGTGGGGGTCTTGCTCACAACTAGGCCCCACACACCACTGAAGCACCCCTCCCCCATTGCCTAGCCTGGGATAGCTGGAGCTGCCTGGGTGAAGACTCGTTTATTCCCCAATTAACATCGTTGGGAGTGCTGTGCCTGGGTGGCTCCAGCTGCCCCAGGTGAAGACATCTTCTCCCCCCACCCGAAGACCATCCAAAAGACTTTGCTTTTACCATCTGGGGAGTGCACCTCAGCAGCACCCACCCATCACTGTGAGGGGAGACCTGCCCTCACAGCTTCCCTCTTTCCCACCCCTCTCTCTCTCTCTCTCTCTCTCTCTCTGTCTCTCCCCTCTCTCTCTGAGAGCCCTTTTCCTCCTTAATTTAAAAATATTAAAACAACTGAGCAGAGGGAGCAAGGCCCCTCCCCAATCGTTAACCAGGGGAGAGGTATGCCTCTTTAAGAGCTCCCTCTGCTCAAACATATAACGAGGCCATTAAGACCTTAAGGCCTGTGACTTGGGGTGAGTGTAGCCCTTAAAGGGACCCCATGATGGCGACCCCATCCACGCCGGTGGCAGGGCCAGCTAAAACATATGCACAGGCGGCGTCCGCGTCCACGGCGTCTCCTGCTGCCCTGCCACCATTTAGATTAATTACTAAAAAAACACGGGGTCAAGAGCTACACTCACCCCACTATGACCATTGAGGAGTGCGTGCGGGCGATGGCTGGGGTAGTCGGCCCCTCGGCCATTGTCGCGGCCTCCAAAATGTCTGGGAAGGCTGTGTTCTTCCTGGGGTCAGAGCGGGCGGTGTCCCTGGCCCTTGAAAAGGGGCTCACGGTGGGCGGGACGTTCCTGCTGGTGGATCCTCTCGAGGCCACCGCGCAGAGGGTCATTCTTTCAAATGTCCCGCCCTTTGTTTCCGCTGAGCTCCTCCTCCCTCACCTAGACCAACTGGCAGAGGTAAGGTCAGGGATAAACCCGATGCCGCTCGGCCTCAGGGAGAACAGCCTGCGCCATGTGTTCTCCTTCCGCCGCCAGCTTTTTGTCCGGCTGGCGCGGGAGGAGACGACGGAGGGCACCTTCAGCGTGGTGCATGAGGGGACTGCCTACCGCATCTTCTGGACGTTGGACGGCATGCGGTGCCATGCCTGTAGGGAGGTGGGGCACGTTCGTAAGAACTGCCCCGCCTCCAAGGCCGCCAAACCACCAAAGACGGCCAAGGCTGGCGCCACCGCCACCCCTCCCCCTAGTAGCATCCGCGTACCGGGAGCCGTGGGTGCGCGGGCATAGTCGGGGGCCTTTGTTTTCACGGCCTCCAGCGGGGAGGAGGGAGAGCGTCCGGGTGGAAGGAAGGCGCAGAGGAAGAAAAAACAACTCGAGGCGGGTCCCCTCAGTGCACCGGACAGTCCCATCACCGCGCTCGGCCCAACCATGTCGCCGGCGAGCGCGGGGTGCCCTGAGCCCGTGCCCAAGCCCTTGACATATACCGCAGTGGGGCTCGGGTGCAGGCAAGAAAAACAAAAGGGGGAAGCGGAGCGGGAGGCCTCGGCAGACATGGAGGTCTCCCTGCCTCCGCGCCCCCCCAGGAAAAAAAGGAGGCGCCGCTCCAATGAGGTGGAGGGGGAACAGCATCCCTCCGCGGAGGAGTCGTGCCCGCCGCGTGTCCCACGTCCCCCACCAGCGCCCCCAAACTGCACCGTAGGCGGGGGGGAATCTGTCCCAGGGGAAGGTCAGACAGTCGAGGCTGCCCAGCCTCTGCCTCCCGGGGATGGCGAGGAGGATCTGCCTGTCGTGGGGGGCATGGGGCTGGCAGAGGAATGCGTCGCTGCCGGGTCGAGCGTCCCGGGGACTGAGGCAGGCGGGGCAGAAAAGGCCGAACCTGAGCCCGCCCAGCCATTATCCAATTTCCCCCGGGAGTTGCTCGATCCGGCAGAAACTGAACAAAATTTTATAATTTTTAATGATTCTGCACACGCTGGGCCAGGGGGTGGCGGTGGGGAGGGGGAAGAACACCAACCCTCATCCCCTACTTTGGAGCTGGGAGAATTGGAGGACCTGGAACATTTCTTTGACCAGGTCTCTCCATGTTCCCCGGTTCCTGGGGCGGAGGAGGAACCCCTTCCGCTGTCACTTCCTGACCCAGCACCACAAATAAAAGAGCCCAGTGGGGACGCCTCTGCCCATGATCCTGGGGGTGGGATCGGGGCAGAGCCAGGGCCGGATGGATCAACTGGGCCGTTTGCCGTACCTCGTGCGGTCGACGGGCCAGCTGCTGGCGGCGACCTCCCGGAGGGGGACGGGGACTCGGTGGGGGACGTGGGAGAAGATCTGGAGTCAATCGCCAGTGAGGCGGTGGATCTCCTCGCGCCCGCCGCTGAGTCCCCCCTCATTCCTGTAAAGGAGCTCCGGGACTTTTTGGTTCAGAGCCAGGGTCGCCGCAACCGAGCCCATCTGGCCCTGGAAAAATGGTCCAAGCCGGGGCTGCTCATCACATCCGTCCGCGCCGCCGCTAAAACCATGGCCGCGGGCGGGCCCTTATCAAAGGCGCAAAGCCTCGAGCTGCGCCGGCTCAAAACGTTCCCCGCTGGGTTGCTGAGGGAGTGGAGGTCAACAAACGACTCCACTTCCCCCCCACAATAGGTTAAGTAGAGGTTGCACTATGCTTTTGTCATGAAGATAACCATAAGCCAGCCTCAACATCAACGGCGGCAGAGAGGCACGCCGTAGATTTAACAACTTTTCGCTCCTGCGGGAGGGGAAATATGCGGTATGCTTCCTGCAAGAAACCCACACCGTTCCGGGAGACGAAGCCACGTGGCTCCTGGAATGGCAAGGAGATGTCCACATGAGCCACCTCACCGCCACTTCTTGTGGGGTGGCCATCTTGCTGACCCTGCATTTTCAGCCGGAGATCTGCACATCACGGTTGCTGGGGGACGTGCCGCTCCATCTCGTGAACGTGTACGCCCCTCAGCCAGGCCCACAGCAAATGCGCTTCTTCGAAGAAGTGTCCACTCTTCTTGGCTCCGTCGATGTCGGCGACTGCATTGTCCTCGGGGGGGGATTTTAATTGCACCCTCGAGGTGAGGGACTGCTCTGGTGCCCCGCCGAGCATGACGGCGATGGAGAAGTTGAGGGACCTGATCGGGTCCTTCGACTTGGTGGACGTCTGGCGAAATCTCCATCCCGACTCCAGCGCCTTTACTTGGGTGAGGCCTGGAGTAGGATGGTCCAGAATCGACCGCCTTTACGTGTCTCGGGCGTACGTTTCCTGCGTCCCGGCGGCCTCCATGCGGCCGGCGCCGTGTTCGGACCACCACCTGGTGTGGGCGGAGCTCGCTTCGCTCCGCGCGAGGACGGGATCCACGTACTGGCACTTTAACAACCGGCTGCTGGAGGACGAGCGGTTCCAGGACTCGTTCCGTCATTTCTGGGCTGACTAGAGAAGGAAGCAGGTGGGCTTTCCCTCCTTGAGGCTATGGTGGGACGTGGGCAAGGCTCACGTCCGCGTGTTCTGTCAAGAGTACGCGAGGGGGTCGACCAAGAGGCGGGCGGCCAGGGTCAGGCGCCGAGAAAAAGAGGTGCTCGACCTGGAGTCCCGTCTCGGTCAAATCGTCGAGGACCCGGCCCTGCGGACAGTGTACGAAGCGAAGAAGGCCGCGCTGAAGGACCTGCAGTTCGTCGGGTCCCGAGGCGCGTTCGTGAGGTCGCGGATCCGGTTCCTGCAGGATCTGGACCACGGCTCTCCCTTCTTCTACGCGCTGGAAAAAAGACAGTGTGTCCGTAAGCAGCTCTTGACGCTGCTGGCCGACGACGGCTCTCTCATCTCGGATCCGGAGGGCGTCAACAACAGGGCCCGAGAATATTACGGGGCTCTGTTCTCTCCGGAGCCGTCCAGCGTGGAAGCGCATAGAGTTTTGTGGGAGGACCTGCTGAAGGTCAGCCCGGAGGGCGGCGAAAATCTGGAAGCTCCACTAAGCCTGGCGGAGCTGACCGGTGCCCTCGCCCGGCTCTCGAGGGGAAAAGCCCCGGGGCTGGACGGGCTGACTGTGGAGTTCCACAGGGCGTTCTGGGACGTCCTGGGGGTCGACTATGCGCGGGTCCTGGGGGAAAAGTCTGGCGACCGGGGAGATGCCCCTCTCTTGGCGCAGGGCAGTCATCGTCCTGCTGCCTAAGAAGAGCGATCTCCGCCTCCTTAAGAACTGGCGCCCGGTCTCCCTCCTCAGCACGGACTACAAAATCTTCGCCAGGGTGATGTCAGCTTGCCTTGGCGCCGTGCTGGACCACATGATCCACCCCGACCAGTCCTACACGGTCCCAGGCCAGACAATCCACAATAACATCCATCTGGTCCGGGACCTCATCCATCACACTCAGGAGGCTGGTCTGTCGGTCGCCTTCCTATCCCTCGACCAAGAGAAGGAGTTCGACAGGGTGGATCACGACTATCTGTTCGGAACTCTGCGCGCTTTCGGGTTCGGGACGCATTTCGTCGCCCGGATCCGACTTTTGTACGCCGCCGCGGAGTGTCTGATTAAGGTTAACGGGTCCTTGACGGCGCCCCTTCGCTTTGGGAGAGGGGTGCGCCAGGGATGCCCCATGTCCGGCCAGTTATATGCCATCTGCGTGGAGCCTTTCCTGCGCCTCCTGCGGACGAGGTTGACGGGACTGGCTCTGCAAGGGCCGGGCATGGAGGTCGTCCTCTTGGCTTACGCCGATGACGTGCTCCTCACGGTAGAGGATCCCGCTGACCTGCGGAGGATGCGCGAGTGCCAGGAGATTTACTCGGCCGCATCCTCTGCCAGGATCAACTGGGAGAAATGTTCCGGACTCCTGGTGGGTCAGTGGCGGGTGGACTCCCTGCCGGAGGAGCTCAGGCCTTTTGCCTGAAGCACGACCCATCTCCTCTATCTGGGAGTCTACCTTAACCCCGACGAGGAAGCCTGGCCGGCGAACTAGCAAGAGCTGGAGGCCAAGGTCGCCGCTCGCCTAGGGCGCTGGACAGGACTGCTCCGAGTGCTGTCCTACAGGGGTCGAGCGCTAGTCATAAACCAGCTGGTGGCCGCTATGCTGTGGTATCGGCTGGTCACTTTGACCCCTCCTCCTGCGTTTGTCGCCAAGATACAGATGAAGCTGGTGGACTTCTTCTGGAACAACAGGAAGCACTGGGTCTCTGCCGCGGTCTCGAGTCTCCCGCTTAGGGAGGGCGGTCAGTCGTTGGTGTGCGTCAGCACCCAGCTAGCGACTTTCCGTCTTCAGACCCTGCAGAGATACCTTTACGTCGAGCCTCCTCCTAGGTGGCGTGCACTGGCGACGTATTTCTTCCGACAGCAGCACAGCCTCAACTACGACACGCAGCTCCTGTTTGTGAGCTTGGGGGGCATCAGGACTGCCGCCCAAGAGCTGCCTGTCTTTTACAAGGAACTCACCAGGGTCTGGAACAAAGTCTCCACCAAGCGCAGCTCTCCACCGGCTGGAGTGGCGGCTGTCCTGCAGGAGCCGCTGCTCGGGAATCCGTACCTCCACGAGCGAGGTTTTAGGTGGCAGTCGGACGAGAGGGCTGTGGCTGGTGAGGTGACCAGGGTCAGGGACCTGCTCGATGGCGGAGGAGCGGGCTGGATGGTGCCAGACACGCTGGCGCGGCGCCTAAATTCGGCCGACGTCCGCCACGCGGCCGATGCCATCGAGTCGCTAAAAACAGCTCTGGGCCCTGACTCCGTTAGGTGCGTCGAGGAGGCTCAAGCACGTGGGGAGATCCCGTCCGAACTGACCCCCGTCCGGATGGAATTCCTCATCAGCGCCAAACTCCGGAACCTCCCTCGGGAGCCGGCGCCTCACAACTTGAGCCGCCTCGGGGAAATCCCCTCTGTGCCTTTCAGTTCTGCGCGGAGGGGTTTCCTGTACGGGCTGCTCCTGCACACTCTCAACTTTGCCATCCTCGTCTGCCATCCGGACACGCCATGGCGTACCATCTTGCCGTCCGGAGGAGGCGGGGGTCCCCGATTGAGGGCACTCTACGCGGGAGTCCTCCCACTATTTATTGGGCACTTGGCCTGGAGGGTGGTGCACGGAGCAGTCCCGTGCAACAAATTTTTAAGCCGGTTCACGCACTCCCAGGCCGCCTGCAATTTCTGCGGTCTGGAAGATTCCGTGTTCCATGTTTTTATGGAGTGTGCAAGGTTGCAGCCCCTGTTTCATTATTTAAAGGGGCTGCTCCTCAATTTCTGGCTGCACTTCAGTCTCACACTCCTGATCTTTGGGCACCCTGTGCGGAGGGGAGCGGGTCGGTCCAAGGGCCTCCTCGTAGGACTGCTCCTGGGCACGGCCAAGGGTGCCATCAGCCAGTCCAGGCAGCGGGCGGTCGAGGGGGTCGTTCAACCTGACTGCCTCTCTTCCGCGCGTACATCCGCGCCAGGGTGTCCTTGGAGATGGAGCATGCGGTGTCCACTGGTACGCTCGCGGCCTTCCGCGAGAGGTGGGCGCCGGAGGGACTGGAGTGCATAGTCACCCCCGGCAACCAAATTTTAATTTGATTTTATGTTTTAAAGTTTAATTTGTTTTAATTGCCGGTGTTTTTAGTGATCCCTCCCCTTTTATAGGGGGCACTTGGAAAAAATATATAAGTTTAGTGCCCAAAAAAAACCAAAAAATACAAAAAAAACAACAACAAAAAAAAGGGCCTTGAAAATGTTTGGTGTGTCCCCCAGATCGGGGGGCACGGATTAATGTTTTTGTTTCCTCCCAAAAAGAGTTGTAGGCAGCTTTTTGAATCAAATCCCTGCTAATGTGATCTGCAGCATCTACTGTTTACAACTAGGAAAACACAAATATTTAATACTGTGTGTCTGGAATACAAGGCAGTGGAGTAGCAAAGTGCTGGGGACAAGCAACATTGAGTTTAGTATCAGGTATCTGCTTTTTTGATACATGATGAGTTTTATCATCATATAGAATTGGTGCTTTTAACCTCTGTGCAAATGCATTTAGGATTCTATTTAATTGATGAAAAGGATCAAAGTCTCGACACTAGCAATTCTAAAAGGAATATGCAAATATACATAGGATCCCGATTGCCATTTTAGGATAGTGGGAGGCTGCGGAAGGTGTGAGGCTAGTGACTAGGGAAAAACATTGCATGCCTCACTGACATTGAAAGATAGAGGCCTCATAAACATAGGACTGATGCAGTTTCACTGCCAGAGGTGGGTCAGGGCAGGATGTCAGACCACAAAGCAGAACAAAATTCAGCCCATTACATTTGTAATGTGAGAGGTGCTCTAATTAAACGTTTCGCTCATACCATATATAAGGACACCCAGGTATAATCGGCACTGCCAATTACTCCACTTGTACCAGCATGAGTTTGTGCCTGTCAGTACTGAAGAGTACAAAGTTAGATTATTACAGTGTGGTGCTGGGTCTTATCAAAAATTGTCCACAGTGCACTCTCTGAGTTTCTGGTGCAGCACTGTGGGCGAGCTCAACTTTTTGACATTACTGATCAATTTAGCCCCTTGGTGCCCAAGTAGCAGGAAGACTAAACAATAAAAACTGACAACATATGTGGCTGCACTTGTAATCTTAATGATTAAGGGAATCAAGGGATATGGGGACAGTGCAGGAATTGGAGTTGAGGTAGAAGATCAGCCATGATCTTATTGAATGGCGGAGCAGGCTCGAAGGGCCGAATGACCTACTCTTGCTCGTAATTCTTATGTTCTTGTTGTTGATTCAGGTGACTTGTCAGTGCAGCAAGGTGGACCGTGGTTTTAAATAAATTATTTTACTTGGTTAATTAGTCTGCTGTGCTGTATCCAAGCTATGTACAAAAGCTTTACAGCTCCTGACCACTTGCAATCATCAGCAGCTCAGCACTGCTTCTTGTAGAAAGTAGGATAAATGGACCCGAGCTGGGATCTCGCACATGAAATTGTAATTGAGGTTTGTGGCCGTTTAGTCACAGTGAAACTACCTGTGGCGTCTTCAAATTGTCCATCCCTTCTCAGAAGGAAGAGTCATTGGGGTTAAGACCAGCCCTGGGAAGCATCTCTGAGCTAACCTTGGACATTAGCTGAACCTTCTTGCATAGTTTGTTGCTGGTTACTATTTACCAGTATGAAAAAGGATGATGATGCTTTTAAATAATTCTTAAGTAAATTCATAATGGTAACACAGATGTAATGTACGTTTCTTGTGGATCTAATGTTTCTACATGATTCTCCCAAACCCATTAGATAAGGATCAATGAAGGCCAAATATTGGGAGCATGTTTAATTACAGGTGTTAGTTTAAAATGTGTCCATATTTCAAAACCAGTTTAATATATTAGATTTCTCAGCCCTAAATTTTGCAGCCCATTTCTCATCTCTTAAATAGGAAAACTGTTGACCAAATTTCTTGCACAAATCAAGTAAAATAATGAAGGTATAAGTAGGCCATTCAGTTCCTTAGTTCATTGATCCAGAAGGACAAGCTTCCATCCCATTGCTGCATCCAATTATTTGTTACATCATTCTTGGATTTTTGCCTCCACTACTTTACCTGGGTCTAGTCCATGTATCAATAGCACTTTGTGTGAAGATCTTCCTGAAATATCAGCACAAAAATTATATATTTCTAGTTTGAATGTTATCCCTTTGTTCTACTCTTCATAACTTAGTTTGAAGAAATATTCCAATTACCTTTTCCATACCTGTTATTATCATAGATATCCAAATAAGATCACCTCCCAGACTCCTCTTTTCAAGACTAAGAAGCTTCTCCTCATAACTCAGACCTCCAACACTAGGGATCAACATCATGGCTCTGCTCAGCACTGACTCCAACATTTTATCCTCTTCCTTGTATTTCAGAGACCAAAATCGCAAACAATACTCAAGGTTGGTTTGACCAGAGTAGTATACAGTTTCAGCATGACTTCTTCTGATATGTCCCCTTCAGTTCTGGTTACATAGTTCAACATTCTTATTGTTTATTGCTGCTCTGCCACAGTTAGACTTAATGGGGTATAATTTCCATTAGGATTCTCCCAATCTCCTGCCATAATTTCAACAGAAGATCAATGGAAACTCCAGAGAAAGAATGTGAATGGCCATTTATGCAACTTTTCAAAAGTTTCTGCTGACCTTCCAATGAAGTTATGGTGAAGCATTGGGAAAACCCTCATGGAAACCTCAGATTAGTCAGCGCCCACCCGCAACAATACCTGGACAACATCCAGGCTTGGGCTGATAAGCGACAAGTAATATTCGAGCAACAAAAGTGCCAGGCAATGACCATCTCCAATAAGAGAGAGTCTAACCATCTCCCCTTGACATTCAGTGACATTACCACCATTGAATCCCCCAACATTAACATCCTGGGGGTCACCATTGACTAGAAACTTAACTGGACCAGCCTCATAACTATTGGCGACAAGACCAGGTCAGAGGCTGGATATTCTGCGAAGAATGACTCACCTGAATCCCCAAAGCCTTTCCACCACCTACAAGGCCCAAGTCAAGAGTGTGATGGAATACTCTCCTCTTGCCTGGATCAGTGCAGCTACAACAACACTTAAGAAGCTTGACACTATCCAGGACAAAGCAGCCCGCTTGATCAGCTTCCCATCCACCAACTTAAACATTCACTCCCTCCATCCCAGTGCAACATGACTGCAATATGTAAACATAGAAACATAGAAAATAGGTGCAGGAGCAGGCCATTCGGCCCTTCGGCCCTTCGAGCCTGCACCGCCATTCAATATGATCATGGCTGATCATGCAACCGCAGTACCTCACCCCTGCCTTCTCTCCATACCCCCTGATCCCTTTAGCCGTAAGGGCCACATCTAACTCCCTTTTGAATATGTCCAACGAACTGGACTCAACAACTTTCTGTGGCAGAAAATTCCACAGGTTCACAGCTCCCTGGGTGAAAAAGTTTCTCCTCACTTTGGTACCCCTTATCTTTAGACTGTGACCCCTGGTTCTGAACTTCCCCAACATCGGGAACATTTTACCTGCATCTAACCTGTCCAGTCCCGTCAGAATTTTATAAGTTTCTGTGAGATCCCCTCTCATTCTTCTAAATTCCAGTGAGTATAAGCCTAGCCGATCCAGTCTTTCCTCATATGTCAGTCCTGCCATCCCGGAAATCAGTCTGGTGAACCTTCGCTGCACTCCTTCAATAGCAAGCACGTTCTTTCTCGGATTAGGAGACCAAAACTGTACTCAAGGTGTGGTCTCACCAAGGCCTGTACAACTGCAGTAAGACCTCCCTGCTCCTATACTCAAATCCCCTTGCAATGAAGGCCTTTCTTTACTGCCTGCTGTACCTGCATGCCTACCTTCAATGACTGATGTACTATGACACCCAGGTCTCTTTGCACCTCCCCTTTCACTAGTAGCACCTACAAGATGCACTGCAACAACTCGCCAAGACTTCTTGGACAGCACCTCCCAAACCCGTGACTTCCACCACCTTGAAGCACAAGGGCAGCAGGCGCATCAGAATTCCATCACCCTCACGTTCCCCTTTAAGTCACACACCATTCTGACTTGGAAATATATTGTTGTTCCTTCATTGTCACTGAGTCAAAATCCTGGCACTCTCTCCCGAACAGCGTTATGGGAGTATCTTCACCACACAGACTGCAGCGGTTCAAGAAGCCAGCTCACCACCACCTTCTAAAGGGCAATCAGGGATGGGCGATAAATCCTGGCCTTGCCAGTGATGTCCACATTCTGTGAATGAATAAATAAATTTAAAAATTCCAGGCAATTGTACCCAAAAGCCCAGCAAAGACTCAGATCCAGTTGGACTGCTGTGAAACAGAATGATTTATCAATAAATAAAAGATTGTTGTTGGCATCCAGTACAACACGATAAATCTGGTTACTCACCGAGAATCTCTCAATAGTTCAACGAGCTTTAGTGAAGGATTTGCATAATTCAGATGATGCTACCTTTATCTAGTTTTACAATGTAAACATGAAGAGAACATCAGACTGTTTTCATATGGTGGCTGTGGCTGCTGTGTGTGATGTAATTTTTCACTGAACTATTTTGACAAGTTGCAACATATCAGAAGCTACACCACATGACAAGCTGTCATACTACTATCATCACACCTTCCAGAATAAAATCATGGTTAAATAAAAAATCACTAGCTCTATAAATTAGAGAAACCTTTAATAAAGTTATATTTGTGGAAACGTTCTATAGTAATTACCTCACAAATTTTGAAAACCTACAATCTTTGAAATGCCCACACACCATAATAGGCCCAACCCCAGCTATTAAGCTTGTGCCAGAAAAGAGATGTCTCCAAACAGTTCTCCTCCATGATGTGGATCTCCTACACATGTTTCGGTTGGCGCTCCATTGCATTCCTTAGGTGCAAAATGCAGGACCAAATTATGCGATGGATTTATGGCAAAAAAAAGGAAGTTATTCTCGGGAGTATCTCAATACATTGGAGGATTAAGGGGCATAAGGCAGGTAACATAAAGCCTTGAATAGACTCCTTCAGGATATCATAAGAATTTCAGTCATTCCCCCTGTTCATCTCTTATTCCTGCATTTGACACATGCCATTTTTAGCTTCACATGGGGTTGCTTATTAACAAAATCATAAAGCAGAATTGTTAAAAAGCTGAGGATTCTAGTCACATTATTGAATTTCAGGATGTGTGGATTATCTGACCAGGGGTTATTAGGCCCACAATCATTTTTGCTCTTAGTTTTGCCTATGCGAAACAACCACCGATGTAATTAAAAATATACATCCACATTTTATCATTTGCTATTCCTTAAATAATACTGATCTTTAGAATGCATTAACCTCCAGTCAAGATTTATTTCTCTTCCTAGTATAATGGCATGAGACATGAAAATGGACCAAAAGTGCAGTAATTAAAGATCACCTTTCCAAGATCCATCATATTTACTAAATTATTGATTACTCCAGAATGAGAAGTATAAGTGTAGAAATTCGGATGGTGAGTAGTACCTAATATAGGGAACTTTATTTAGGCAAGGGATGCCTTTGGAACTATTTCAATTAATATATGCATTTAAAATTTTAAGAACAATTCTAACCACGATTTATATCAGAATTAGGTGGGTGGGGTGGAGAGGAACAAATGCCTCCATTTATGTAGCACCTTATCATGTTGAAATCTGTTAATGTTTTTCAACAAATTAATTACTTTTGCAGTTGTTGCTGTTGTCTCGGCAACAACTACAGCCATTTTGCACTAGTGCAATCCCACAAACAGCAGCATTGTTGCAATTTCTCTGCACTGCGGTATATAACTGAAAACTAACCAAACTGCTTGTTCTGGGGAGATGGGCAATTTTCCATAACTGTTGGCAATCTACAAGTTGAACATCTTTCATTGAGAACATGTGAAATTATAAACAAATTATGTTGGAGAAATTGGCCTTGTTTGTGCCACCCGTTAGCAGCTGCTACCAACTGGGCGCGGCAAAATCACCAACGCTCACAAACCTCCCAGCCATTTTTGCGCTGGTGCTAACACTTACCATCTCACTCTCTTGCGCCCCGTAGAACATGATGTCATCTGGTGCGCCGCACCCCGTTATATTCACTTCCGCCCCCTTCAGCATCACCGAGCGTCAACAATGGCAGCTGCAGGAGATGTTGTCACCTCGGCTGGCCACTTGGGAAACGATATTTAAAAGTAGTGGTGGTCAGATAGGGCAAAATGTATTTATCTCCCCATTCTGATGCCTCCTGCTTTCGTTTGCCCCCAGGATTGATCATCCCTGCACTTCGAGTGCTTGGGACTGCTCGGAATGTAGCGCAGGAGCCCTGGCCCAACAGACACAACCTGAAAATTCATTCAACCCAGCATTGGTCCTTGCCTCTAAGGGAGGGAAGGAGCCTGTAAAGACGGCAGCGCTGCCCTGAACATTGCTTAGCGCTCTGCCAATACCACCCCTCTTACTCCCTTTAGTGCTCTAAGGGAAGTGGGGGAGGTGGGCATTTGCTTTAGCATTCCAAGAGGGTTGCTTGATTTAGCGCTTCACTTCCCTCTTGGAACGCTGAAGCAGAAGTTCCCGGCAGAAGCAAATCTTTTCCACCCAGCAATACTTTTGCGCTCCCTGAAAAGTTATTGCCCCAAATGGGGCGCTACACAATTTCTAGCCCTTTATATCTATAGGATCAAAACATCATTTAAAAAGGAGTTATATTGGAAAACATCCAAATGGAAGTAACTACACTGGGATATTTCAAACTTTATTTTATTGTAACTTAGTTCATCGTAAATTATTGTAACTGAGCTCATCGTAAAATGGCTCCGTGTGTTCCATTATAGTATGGCTGTGTCCTACCCAAAAATACTTGATGTTGCTAATGTGAGCCAGTGCTATTGTCAACGACTCTTCAATACATATTTTCTATCTGGATGGTTACAGTAAGTGACATCAATGCCTGGGAAGTTTGGGACCGTAGCTTTTATTTGACTTCCTTCCATATTGTACTGTTCTTGCTATTCAGGCGGTGATTACAGTGCCAGCACTGTTTTCTTTCAGTTGTTTTAATACTGTTACTCAGTACAGTGAGCATCTTGTCTGAGCAGCTGCGAGCATCTGTGAGCAAGTTGAACGTGACCAGAAATGTACAGATCTCCGTTTCATGTGCATGCTGACACTTGGCAAGATTGCCTTTTGCTGTGGTCCCAGATAGCTGGCCAAGTCCTCTTAAGACGATCTGGCACTTGAAAAAGAAATTACAAGCTGCTGTTTAGACTGTGAGACGCCGAGTTGGCTAAGCCGTTTCTCTGTCTGAAACCCACAGCAAAAGCAGCTTGCGTCACACTGGGATCTACTAACAGATTTCCAGAAATGCTTTGCTGCAGATCAGATTCTTTTTTTTAAAGCTGATGCAGGCTGTCCATCAAAACATTACAAACCCATTAAAATCACAGTGTAATGCTGATTGGTTTCAGTTCCAGCTCAGTGATAATTAACTAAACCAATGCGGTTGGCCATAGAGAAAATATTATTCCTGAATGGGAAGTAATAATAAAAATCCAATTAATTTGAATTAGTGCATGTTATTTAAGTTGGATTTGGTGGATAATTTCTTCTTCATGATGTGCTAGCTGCCATTAACTGTAGGTTCTGACTACCAATTAATTCTTTGCCCACTCTATCAATGTGAGTGTTTATTTAAATTCTTTTCTCTGAAGCACTTTGGGATGTTTTCGACCATACAGAAGGTAGGCGAGGTATTGGGAAATGTGTCTCACAGTCATGGTGGCCTCCTAGAATTGATTTTAATTATCATGTTGGGGATTGGAGAGGAACTTCCCAGATTATGTTTCCATGAATTGGTCGAGAGTTTTTTTCATCTAGTTTCTTTGACTCTCCCAAGAGCTTGCATGGCTGGTGGTGTTGGTGGGGCAATGGCAGTCAATATACTCAGTTGGACCATGATGGAGGACCAGCTGATCATCTCCAGTCTGTTATTATTGCACCATATTTTGCTGTAGCAGGGCATGTAATGATATCTGCTGTTAGTTAGACTTGCTCCTGACCCCTTTAGCTCAAAACATTTTTGCCGACTAAGTTGCTGCAAGTGCAAGCTGATAACTTGCAACGAGAGAAATAGGACATATGGGGCCTGAGTGAACAGGGCAACCGATAGGGTATCTCCTCAACCAATGAGATTGAAGAATTGGGAAATTAACAGCGCAAGGACTAAGAAGGAAGCGTAAATTAGAGTGAGTGAATTCAAGATCAAATCTGGTAGCGAAAGAGATATAAGGAGATGGAAAGAAAATATTGGATTGAGAGAGAGAGAAAAGAGACGAAAAATTATAGTAAGAAAACCAAATTTTTAAGTTAATATTTGACATTTTTAAAATCTGCTAAAACAATTCACACCCTTAAGGAATAAAACTCCAGAATAGTTAATTTTCAGTGCCAGAGAGGTTGATTGGCAGGAATTACCACTAAATGGGTACCTCTCCTTGGGGCTGGAGAGGAACTTGGAGTGGGAGGGGAAGGAGTTGTCATGGTCCACATATGTACTAACGACATAGGTAGGACTAAGAAAGAGGTTTTGCTGACAGAGTATGAGCAGCTAGGGGTTAAAGTAAAAATCTTTGGATTACTATCTCAGCCTCAAGCAAATTAGCATAGGGTCAATAAGATCAGGGAGTTGAATGTGTAGCTCAAAGATAGATGTAGGAGAAATGGGTTTTGATTCATGGGGCACTGTCATCAGTACTGGAGAGAGAGGGAGCTGTTCCGTTGGGACGGGCTTCACTTGAATCATGCTGGGTCCAGTATCCTGGCGAATCGAATAACTGGGGCTATGGAAAGGGCTTTAAACAAAAGAGTGGGCGGAGGGGAGGGGTCAGGTGAGGGAAAATTTAGAAAGTTAAAGAGAAAGGACAAAGCAATAGTGCAGGGTAGCGATAGGGGTAATGTAAGTGTGACATAGAAACATAGAAACATAGAAGATAGGTGCAGGAGTAGGCCATTCGGACCTTCGAGCTTGCACCACCATTCAATAAGATCATGGCTGATCATTCACCTCAGTACCACTTTCCTGCTTTCTCTCCATACCCCTTGATCCCTTTAGCCGTAAGGGCCATATCTAACTCCCTCTTGAATATATCCAATGAACTGGCATCAACAACTCTCTGCGGTAGGGAATTCCACAGGTTGATAGCTCTTTGAATGAAGAAGTTTCTCCTCATCTCAGTCCGAAATGGCTTACCCCTTATCCTTAGACTGTGTCCCCTGGTTCTGGACTTCCCCAACATCGGGAACATTCTTCCTGCATCTAACCTGTCCAGTCCCATCAGAATTTTATATGTTTCTATGAGATCCCCTCTCATTCTTCTAAACTCCAGTGTATAAAGGCCCAGTTGATCCAGTCTCTCCTCATACGTCAGTCCCGCCATCCCGGGAATCAGTCTGGTGAACCTTCGCTGCACTCCCTCAATAGCAAGAACGTCCTTCCTCAGATTAGGAGACCAAAAACTGAGCACAATATTCCAGGTGAGGCCTCACCAAGGACCTCAACAACTGCAGTAAGACCTCCCTGCTCCTATACTCAAAACCCCTAGCTATGAAGACCAACATACCATTTGCCTTCTTCACCGCCTGCTGTACCTGCATGCCAACTTTCAATGACTGATGTACCATGACACCCAGGTCTTGTTGCACCTCCCCTTTTCCTAATCTGCCACCATTCAGATAATAGCCTGCCTTCGTGTTTTTGCCACCAAAGTGGATAACCTCACATTTATCCATATTATACTGCATCTGCCATGCATTTGCCCACTCACCTAACCTGTTCAAGTCACCCTGCAGTCTTTTAGTGTCCTCCTCACAGCTCACACTGCCGCCCAGTTTAGTGTCATCTGAAAACTTGGAGATATTACACTCAATTCCTTCATCCAAATCATTAATATATATTGTAAATAGCTGGGGTCCCAGCACTGAGCCCTGTGGCACCCCACTAGTCACTGCCTGCCATTCTGAAAAGGACCCGTTTATTCTGACTCTCTGCTTCCTGTCTGCCAACCAGTTCTCTATCCACGTCAGTACATTACCCCCAATACCATGTGCTTTAATTTTGTACACCAATCTCTTGTGTGGGACCTTGTCAAAGCCTTTTGAAAGTCCAAATACACCACATCCACTGGTTCTCTCTTGTCCACTCTACTAGTTACAGGAAGTGACAGGAATGTACAAACATAAAAGTGCACCAGCAAATCAGGTCAGAGTAAGGAAAAATGGTAAAAATAAATGAGTATGATCTAATAGAGACATGGTTGCAAGGTGACCAAGGTTGTGAACTCAATGTGCCAGGGTACTTGACGTTTCGAAAAGACAAGCAGAATGTTAAAGGAGGGGGGTTACCCCTGATAATAAAGGATGACATAAGGACAGTATAGAGAAAGAATCTCGGCTCAGAGGATCAGGAAGTAGAATCAGTATGGGTGGAGATAAGGAATAACAAGGGACAGAAAACATTGGTGCGAGTAGTATATAGGCCCCCTAACAGTGGTTATACCATTGGACAGAATATTAATCAAGAAATAGTAGGAGCTTGTAACAAAGGTAATGCAATAATCGTGGGAGACTTTAATCTTTATATAGACTGGACAAATCAAATTGGCAAAGGTAGTCTAGAGGATGAGATCATGGAGTGCATTCGAGACAGTTTCCTAGAACAACACTTCATGAAACCGACCAGCGAACAGGCTTTTCTAGATTTTGCATTGTGTAATGAGACAGGGTTAATTGTCAGTCTCATAGTAAAGGATCCTCTGCGGCAGAGTGATCATAATACAATAGAATTTCACCTTGCATTTGAGAGTGACTTACCTAAGTCCGAAACTAGGGTCTTAAACTTAAATAAAGCCAATTACATAGGCATGAAGGGCGAGTTGGCTAAGGTTGATTGGAAAAATAAATTAAAAAGTATGGCAGTTGATAAGCAGTGGTTAGCATTTAAAGAAATATTTCATAATTCTCAACAAAAATACATTCCATTGAGAAACAAAACCTCCACAGGAAAACTGATCCATCTGTGGCTAACTTATGAAGTTAAGGATAGCATTAGATTGAAAGAAGAAGCTTATAATGTTGCAAAGAATAGTAGTGTGCCTTAGGATTGGAAGAGTTTCAGAAACCAGCAAAGGATGACCAAAAAATGATAAAAAAGGAAAAAAAATAGACTATGAGAGAAAACTAGCAAGAAATATAAAAGCAAGAGTGTAAGAGCTCTACAAGTATATAAAAAGAACGAGAGTAGCAAAAGTAAATCTTGGTCCCTTAGAGGATGAGGCAGGAGAAATTATTATGGGGAATAAGGAAATGGCAGAAATGTTAAACAAATATTTTGTATCTGTTTTCACAGTCGGAGATGCAAAACATATACCTAAAATTGTGGGGAACCAAGGGTCTAATGAGGGTGATGAGCTTAAGGTAATTAATATAAGTAGAGAAAAAGTACTAGAGAAATTAATGGGACTAAAAGCCAACAAATCCACAAGGCCTGACAGCCTGCATCCTAGGGTTTTAAAAGAGATGGCTGCAGAGACAGTGGATGCATTGGTTTTGATCTTTCAAAATTCCCTAGATTCTAGAATGGCCCCAGCGGATTGGAAGGTAACAAATATAACACCGCTATTCAAGAAAGGAGGGAGAGAAGAATAGGGAACTACAGACCAGTTAGTCTGACATCAGTCATTGGAAAAATGCTGGAATCCATTGTTAAGAAAGTGATATCAGGCACTTAGAACATCATAACATGTTTAGGCAGAGTCAACATGGTTTTATGAAAGGGAAATTGTGTTTGACAAATTTATTAGAGTTTTTTGAGGATATAACTAGCAGGGTAGATAAAGGGGAACCAGTGGATGTAGTATATTTGGATTTCCAAAAGGCATTCAATAATGTGCAACATAAAAGGTTATTACACAAGATATGGGATCATGGGATTGGAGGTAATGTATTAGCATGAATAGAGGATTGATTAATGGACAGAAAACAGAGAGTAGGGATATACTGGTCTTTTTCAGGTCGGCAGGCTGTAACTAGTGGGGTGCTGAAGGATCATTGCTGGGGCCTCAGCTATTTACAATCTATATTAATTACCTAGATGAAGGGACTAAGTATAATGTATCCAAGTTTGCTGATGATACAAAGTTAGGTGGGACAGTAAGCTGTGAGGAGAACACAAAGTATCTGTAAAGGGATATAAACAGACTAAGTGAGTGGGCAGTAAGGGGCAGATGGAGTATAATGTAGGGAAATGTGAGGTTATTCACTTTGGTAGGAAGAATAGAAAAACAGAATATTTTTTAAATGGTGAGAAACTTTTAAATGTTGGTGTTCAGAGAGATTTGCGTGTTCTTGTCCAAGAAACACAGAAAGCTAGTATGCAGGTACAGCAAGCAATAAGGAAGGAAAATGGCCTTCATTGGTTGTCCTTTATTGCAAGGGGATTGGAGTACAAGAGTAAGGAAGTCTTGCTACTATTGTACAGGGCCTTTGCAAGATCACACGAGTACTGTGCACAGTTTTGGTCTCCTTAGCTAAGGATATACTTGCCTAGGAGGCAGTGTCACGAAGGTTCACTAGATTGATTCCTGGGATGAGAGGGCTGACTTATGATGAGAGATTGTGCAGAAACCTTGGATCACTGTTTTACTTGTTTATTTTTTTGTATTCACAGCAACATTTTCATTTCGACTATACTGTAACTGAAATTTCTCTAAACTCATGGTTTGGCTAAAATGATTTCCATTTTCCTTCAGTGTTTATATATACTGGTTGTTTTTCCTACAGTACTCACCCCTTTTGAAGGCAAAAACTCTTGTTGGATTTGGGTCTGTTCATGCGTGAAACCCAATTTGGGCATTCTTCATGTATAAACCTAGAAGCCTATTCTTTTTTCATATATCATCCATGCACGCAGTTTCTAGCAGTGGTTATTGGATTGCATTCAGGAGCAGAGAGCTTATCTTTTCTCCCCTCCTCAGCCCAGGACACAGAAGCAATTCTTCTGTTCCTACAGCTGCCACAGTGAGCACAGACTGAGGGATCTAACCTAGGACCCTTTGGCCTGTATACCTTAGTAATACACTGGGCACTGTCCATTTCCCACTAGGCTGTTGATTGTGCTGTACAGCGACCACTGTATGTTATGGTTACACAGGGCTGACCTCTCAGCAACACACATTCAATGCACTTTAGTCATTGGTGACCTGTACAAGCTTTCTGTCAACTTGGCATCGCCTGCTCATACATTGATTTGCCAATGCACAGTTGCTTAATAAAGATATTTGTGACTTTGAAGCAACTGAACAGGAATGAATCTTGGAAGTACACAGTTCTCAGCTGTTGCAAAATCTGCCCACAGTTCAAATTGGGACGGTCGGTAGAAGGGCAACCTTCTGTAACATTAGTATGATATTAAAGAAATCCATAAAGAACAGAAAAAGTTGCAGCTGTCTGACCACAGTACGATTTAGAATGGTTCTTGGGTCATTATTAATTCTTACTGTACATTATTTTAAATAAAGGTAGAAAAAATTACCTTTCCCCAGGCACCTCTCCAATGTACTGATTTCTGGAAGATTTGTGAAAAAGTTCTTGTAATTTCCTCCCTCATTTCCTTCAGAATCCTTAGAGGCATCCTTTCTGGCCCCTGAGACTTATTTACCTTATGGTTGCACAGCTGTTCAGCAACCATGCTGGGAGCAATGTGAAAATTGTTATAACATTCTTCTACAGAACCATCCAGTTCCCTTTCCAGATCAAATAAGTTACCTCTCCACTCCTTGGTAAAGATTGAGACTATTATGTCTGTAATGTACTTATAAATGACTCCACGAGGCAATGTGTTGTACTCAAACTTGGTCTTTATTCCAAACTCCAGATTGAGGCAGCTGCATGGTGGCTTCCCTTTAATACAGCCCCTGCCATCAGGGCAGGAAACCCTGGTCTCCACCAGTTCCACCCTCTAGTGGTGCCAGCATGTAAACCTTATTGATAGTATATCAGGTAAACAAGTATCCATCTTATGTAACTATACAGTAACTACACAGAGAGTATATCTATAGTCTGCATATATAACATCACTCCCCCCCCCCCCCAAGTCCTTTGTGCCAATTACCTTTGCACTATGTGCTCTGGCTTAGCTCTCCCCATACTTAAGTGCCAATAGCCCTTGCACCTTGGCTGTGCTTTGGCTTGGCGCTCTCCCTTTTAACCCCCAATGTTGGGTAGTGGTTACCAGTTTGGACGGTTCAATGATACAGTGGAGATTTCAGTGGGTTCTGGGTGTGATCCATGTATGTGTCCATGGCTACATACATCCATTTCCTTCCCCCCCCCGCCGCCCCCCACACCTCCACAGCGAGATCATGCAGCTGGCCCGTTACATTAACATACAGGATCAGACACAGTGCAAGTGCAAAGAAAGGAAGAAAACATTTTTTTTTTTTTTAAAAACAGTTTGTATTATGACACCTTGGTTCAGTGACTTACATTCGTTAAGTTTTACAGTCATGCGTCAGGATTGCATAGATTGATTCATGGTTCATTCATGGTCAATACTGAAGTGGCTGTACAGGTATGCAAGGATGCTAGTTCCAGAGCAACCGGACGGGGTCCTAATCATCTGATGGTGGCGCTGCACTCCCTGCTCGCGGGGTGGGCTTGGTTCGGTCACCTTGCCAGGACTCGGGACCTTTGCAGTTGCCTAGTGGTGGGCAGAGCCACAGATGTGTGGCCTCCCTGTCCTCCTTTGAGGATTGCAGAATCTTCTGCCTGCTCTCTGACGGTGTTGGGAACCTGGCTGTTCCAGGTCCCATTTGGGGAACTCATTGGTTCTGATCTTTCACTCCCAGACATGGCCGAGGTAGCGACTGGGTCTGGGGGCTGCGCCGTCTCCACCCAGGGGATGGGCAACGGCAGCCGACTGCGCGTATTGGCGCCATTTTCGTTTCCAGGTCCATAGCAAATAGTGCCATCGGGTGCCTGCAGCGTGGGATAGACCTGGGGCAGGGTATCAGGATCAGTGCCTTCACCCTCCTGAGGTCGCTGGCTTGCTACTTTTGGGGACACTCTATTCCTGACATCTCGCAATATTTTGTTCTTTACATTCTTAATCGGTTCGTTACATTGATTGCCATGCATACAATGTCTCTTAAGTTCAGTTGGTTGCAGGTCTCCTTTAAGAGAACCCTGCCATGTTACGCTGCACCTCGCTGCAGTGGGGACGCCATCTTGCCTCGGTCCTCGAGGTCGGCTGCCTTGTTCCTTCTCTCCCGCGATTCTGCCACAAAAGCTGGAAGAGTGCCTGTGAATTAGATCTTCCTCCCCAGGAGTCCTGCCACTGGAGCCAGGAAGGTACTTTTAGGTCGTTCCGGTCGGATCATTGCCATGCAGTCATGATGGACGGTCTGTGCCTCAGGTGCTGCGCTGGTCTGTTCTCTGGTGCCTGGCTCAAGCGAAGGTGAGGTTTTGCTCTGCTTCTGAGGACAGGGGACACCGCTGCTGGAGTGAAGAGGTCTTCCCATTTCCACTGGATCTTCCCCATCCACCTTCTTCTGAGTAGTGTTGGACTGTTACCTGCAACAATCCACAGAGGTAATTTGTGCACCACACCATTATAAATTACACTTACATCCGCACTACCAAGGACTGGGATCAACTCCTTGGTGTAGGTGCGCAACTTTTCCTGTACTGGAACCAGCTCGGGTCATTTTTCGTTCCATAGCCTCTCAAAGGGATCCTGGCTCATCACTGACTGGCTCGCTCCCGTGTCCACTTCCATGAAGACTGGAACGCCGTTTATCTCGACTTCCATCTTCACTGGAGGACAATCAGTGGTGCAGGTATACACTCCATACACTTCTTCTTGGGGCTGAGCTGCCTCTCTGGCCAAATCATCATCCTCCCCGCTGGATTCAAAGTCATCTACCGACTTCTCTGCTAGACAGTGAGTCGCATTTTTTTTTTCACCTACGCTGGAGGTGGCCCTTCGTGTTACAGGCTTTGCATACATACTCAGCAAACCGACACTGGTGAGCTCTATGGTTTCCTCCCCTCGGTGGACTCTGAGTTCTGGAACCTGAGGTCTGTGCTCTCTGCCCTGGGCAGAGTCACGTTCTACAGTCTTGCCTGTGAAAGGCACAATTCTGTGTACACAGGATGAATAATTTGCTTGGTGCGGCAAGTCGAGGTCATGAACGCCTGACTGATGCTGATGGCTTTCTGCAGGTTTACTGTGGTGTCGGCAGATAATAGCTTGTGAAGGAGGCCCTCGTGGCCAATTCCTATAATGAAGATATCTCGCAATGCTTCGTTGAGGTGCATGCCAAAATCACACGGTGCCGCAAGTCTCCTGAGGTCGGCAGCATATTTTGCAATCTCCTGACCCTCAGGTCTCCAGTGAGTGTAGAATCTGTGCCTGGCCGTGAGGATGCACTCTTTTGGTTTTAGTTGGTCGCGAATTAATTCAGTCAGCTCATCATATGTCTTATCCTTAGCCTTCATGGGTGTGTAAGGGTCACAAAATCCCAGTGTTTCTCGAAGATGTTAGGCCTGTGTAAGGAAAAGCTGCAAGCAGGGAGGTGGGATCTACCTCTGTAATTTGGACTTTGGGGTTTGGATTGATCAAAGACTGTCTAGGAAGGTGTTAACCTAGTCAGCTCCCAGAAGGTCATTATCATCTTAAACAACCAGCCCACAGCAGAGTTCCACCACACGACAGTAATACTGAGGCATGCCCATAGAAATTTCTGGCCTCACCCAGACATCCTGGAACCAGCAGAGAAACATGACAAAGACAAGGGCTCGGCAGCCCATCTAAAATAAATGCAGAAATTCCGTGTCCCATTTGCACCTAGTCCAACCATTTAACTCTAACCAAAAGGTAACGAGCACACCAAACTTAACAAAGGACGCACATCAGAATCAATGGGCCAGCCAAGACAGAACAAAGGAGTCTTGAGATTTAGCGCCAAGATTAGCAGGCCCCTCAGTAGTATAACTAGAGGTCTCACAAAGCAAAGGAAGAAAGAAAAAGAACAGAAGCTGAGAAGCTAAGAAACTTGAGAAGAAGCCACCACTTTCCATCCCGGCAACCACGAGGCAACAGGAACACCACAAACAACAAATCGATGCGGAAGCAAAAAGACCGAAGGAAACACCATGGTCCGACCAAACCTGACCACCACAACCGATGCTTAACGACCAACGGGGTAAAATTTACCTAAAGGGGCCCGAAACTACAGCTAGAAGAAGGAAATCGGGTACTCACCAAGTACATTTCCAAAACGCGCCCAACCACATCAGTGAACTCGCGAAGACTGACCAGGCGCACAGTTGGAAGTCCTCCACCGCATCCGGGGTACGGCAGGTACCAGCCACCACATCCCACGAACCCCGAAACTGCGAACCAGCTCAACTGTCAAGGAATCATTTGGTGAGCATAATCTCTGTAACCCTAGAGTTCCGGCTTGGATAGTTAGAAGTGGGAGGTGGGAGGCAAGACTAGGAGTGCGTTTTTCCACCTGTAATTTAATGTTCCCTCTTCTATTCTAAGTATTGAAGTTTTCTATATAATCTTAAAGTGCAGTGTTGTCATCCTAAAATAAACATAAGGATTTTTTTTGCACCAAAACAATTGTCTGCTGCTCTTTATTACATCCTGACTAATAATTCCAAGGTCTAGAACCAGGGAGTGGGAGCGATTCGAACAGCTCAAGGTCAGAAGGTGAAGCTGACAGATCCACCACCCTCTACAGGTGCCAGCAAGTCCCTGACGAGGTGATAAATGTCGGGCCCACAACTGGTCAGCAGTATAGCCTTGTGCTTCCCCGCCAATGTGTCCGTCTTCCCTGCCAGGTCGTTTGCCACGAAATATAGCTCGAGCCTTTCTGTGATAGCATCCAAATCATCACCATCTTAGAAGTCTCTTAGTGTGCCAAAGGTAGCCATAATCACGTGAAAATCCGTATTCTCGTCACCAGTTATTATGTCTGTAATGTACCTATGAATGACTCCACGAGGCAATGTGTTGTACTCAAACAGTAGTGACCTTGGTCCTTTATTCCAAACTCCAGAGTGAGGCAGCCGCGTGGTGGCTCCCCTTTTATACAGCCCCTGCCATCAGGGCAGGAAACCCCGGTTTCCACCAGTTGCACCGTCTAGTGGTGCCAGCATGTATCTAGAAACGTAGAAAATAGGTGCAAGAGTAGGCCATTCAGCCCCTCGAGCCTGCACCACCATTCAATAAGATCATGACTGATCATTCCCTCAGTACCCCTTTCCTGCTTTCTCTTCATACCCCTTGCTCCCTTTAGTCATAAGGGCTATATCTAACTCCCTCTTGAATATATCCAATGAACTGGCATCAATAACTCTCTGCGGTAGGGAATTCCACAGGTTAACAACTCTCTGAGTGAAGAAGTTTCTCCTCATCTCAGTCCTAAATGGCTTACCCCTTATCCTAAGACTGTGTCCCCTGGTTCTGGACTTCCCCATCATCAGGAACATTCTTCCCGCATCTAACCTGTCCAGTCTCATCAGAATTTTATACGTTTCTATGAGATCCCCTCTCATCCTTCTAAACTCCAGTGTATAAAGGCCCAGTTGATTCAGTCTCTCCTCATATATCAGTCCCACCATCCTGGGAATCAGTCTGGTGAACCTTAGCTGCACTCCCTCAATAGCAAGAATATCTTTCCTCAGAATAGGAGATCAAAACTGAACACAATATTCCAGGTGAGGCCTCACCAAGGCCCTGCACAACTGCAGTAAGACCTCCCTGCTCCTATACTCAAATCCCCTAGCTATGAAGGCCAACACACCATTTGCCTTCTTCACCTCCTGCTGTACCTGCATGCCAACTTTCAATGGCTGATGTACCATGACACCCAGGTCTCGTTGCACCTCCCCTTTTCCTAATCTGCCGCCATTCAGATAATATTCTGACTTCATGTTTATGCACCAAAATGGATAACCTCACATTTATCCACATTATACTGCATCTGCCATGCATTTGCCCACTCACCTAATCTGTCCAAGTCACCCTGCAGCCTCTTAGCGTCCTCTTCACAGCTCACACCGCCATCCAGTTTAGTGTCATCTGCAAACTTGGAGATATTACACTCAATTTCTTCATCTAAATCATTAATGTATATTGTAAAGAGCTGAGATCCCAACACTGAGCCCTGCGACACCCCACAAGTCACTGCCTACCATTCTGAAAAGGATCCGTTTTCCCAACTCTCTGCTTCCTGTCTGCCAACCAGTTCTCTATCCACGTCAGTACATTACCCCTAATACCATGTGCTTTGATTTTGTACACCAATCTCTTGTGTGGGATCTTGCCAAAAGCCTTTTGAAAGTCCAAATACATCACATCCACTGGTTCTCCCTTGTCCACTCTTCCAGTTACATCCTCAAAAATTCCAGAAGATTTGTCAAGCATGATTTCCCTTTCATAAATCCATGCTGACTTGGACCGATCCTGTCACTGCTTTCCAAATGCGCTGCTATTTCATCTTTAATAATTGATTCCAACAATTTCCCCGCTATTGATGTCAGGCTGACCGGTCTATAATTCCCTGTTTTCTCTCTCCCTCCTTTTTTAAACAGTGGTGTTACATTAGCTACCCTCCAGTCCATAGGAACTGATCCAGAGTCGATAGACTGTTGGAGAATGATCACCAATGCATCCACTATTTCTAGGGCCACTCCTTAAGTACTCTGGGATGCAGACTATCAGACCCCGTGGATTTATCGGGCTTCAATCCCATCAATTTCCCTAACACAATTTCCTTCAGTTTCTCCTTCTCACTAGACCCTCGGTCCCCTAGTATTTCCAGAAGGTTATTTGTGTCTTCCTTCCTGAAAACAGAACCAAAGTATTTGTTTAACTGCTCCGCCATTTCTTTGTTCCCCATTATAAATTCACCTGAATCTGACTGCAAGAGACCTACGTTTGTTTTCTCTTCACATCTCTATAGAAGCTTTTGCAGTCAGTTTTTATGTTCCCAGCAAGCTTCCTCTCATACTCTATTTTCCCCCTCCTAATTAAACCCTTTGTCCTTCTCTGCTGCATTACAAAACTCTCCCAGTCCTCAGGTTTGCTGTTTTTTCTGGCCAATTTATATGCCTCTTCCTTGGATTTAACACTATCCTTAATTTCCCTTGTTAGCCACGGTTGAGCCACCTTCCCCATTTTATTTTTACTCCAGACAGGGATGTACAATTGTTGAAGTTCATCCATGTGATCTTTAAATGTTTACCATTGCCTATCCACCGTCAACCCTTTAAGTATCACTTACCAGTCTATTCTAGCCAATTCATGTCTCATACCATCGAAGTTACCTTTCCCCAAGTTCAAAAACCCTAGTCTCTGAATTAACTATGTCACTCTCCATCTTAATAAAGAATTCTATCATATTATGGTCATTCTTCCCCAAGGGGCCTCACACAACAAGATTACACATCACCCAGTCTAGGATGGCCAGCCCTCTAGTTGGCTCCTCGACATATTGGTCTCGAAAACCATCCCTACTACACTCCAGGAAATCCTCCTCCATCACATTGCTACCAGTTTGGTTAGCCCAGTCAATATGTAGATTGAAGTCGCCCATGATAACTACTGTACCTTTATTGCACGTATCCTTAATTTTTTGTTTGAGGCTGTCCCCATCCTCATTAATACTGTTTGGTGGTCTGTACACAACTCCCACTAGCGTTTTCTGCCCTTTGGTATTCCGTAACTCCACCCATACCGATTCCACATCATCCAAGCTAATGTCCTTCCTTACTATTGCATTAATTTACTCTTTAACCAGCAACGTCACCCCACCTCCTTTTCCTTTCTGTCTATCCTTCCTAAATGTTGAATACCCCTGGATGTTGAGTTCCCAGCCTTGGTCACCCTGGAGCCATGTCTCCGTGATGTCAATTACATCATATCCGTTAACTGCTATCTGCACAGTTAATTCGTCCACCTTATTCCGAATACTCCTCGCATTGAGGCACAGAGCCTTCAGGCTTGTCTTTTTAACACCCTTTGCTGCTTTAGGATTTTGCTGTAATGTGGCCCTGTTTGTTTTTTGCCTTGGGTTTCTCTGCCCTCCACTTTTACTATTCTTCTTTCTATCTTTTGCTTCTGCCCCCATTCTACTTCCCTCTGTCTCCCTGCATAGGTTCCCATCCCCCTGACATATTAGTTTAACCCTTCCCCAACAGCACTAGCAAACACTTCCCCGAGGACATTGGTTCCGGTCCTGCCCAGGTGCAGACCATCCGGTTTGTACTGGTCCCACCTCCCACAGAACCGGTTCGAATATCCCAGGAATTCGAATCCCTCCCTTCTGCACCACTCCTCAAGCCACATATTCATCTGAGCTATCCTGCGATTCGTACTCTGATGAGCACGTGGCACTGGTAGCAATTCTGAGATTACTACTTTTGAGGTCCTACTTTTTAATTTAGCTCCTAGCTCCCTAAATTTGTTTTGTAGGACCTCATCCCGTTTTTTACCTATATCATTGGTACCTATATGCACCATGACAACTGGCTGTTTACCCTCCCGCTTCAAAATGTCCTGCACTCGCTCCAAGACATCCTTGATCCTTGCACACAGTGTAAACCTTGTTGATAGTACATCAGGTAAACAAATCTCCATCTTATGCAACTATACAGTGACTACACAGAGAGTATATCTATATAGACAATGGCGCGGAACTTGGTGGACTTACCGCCCGATGCCACCCGATGCCGACAAGTTTTCTGGGCGGTCTCCCCTCCATGCGAGTTTGGTGGAGGCCTCCTCTCGGCAGGGAAAGTAGACCGCTGGGAACCACCCACTGGTGTGCAATGCGCGTAAGTGTCCTCCCGCCTGCTGAGCTGCCAGTTTGATCCGGGCGGAAGGGGAAAGGACTGTCGCGTGAAGGTAGGTCTAACCTCAACGGTAAGTAGGAAGACCTGCAAAAAAAGGTTAGTAAACTTCTTTTCTTTATTTTTTTCCCCCCAGCGATTCAGGTGGATGGGGTCCCCTGAAAGTTTTCCAGTGTTTTTTTTTATTTTGGGGAAATTTTTACTTTTATGTGTTCCCCCACCCTGGGTCCAACTCAAACCTTGGCGATACTTTGCTGAGGGTTGCATTTGCCGCCGAGATTAGGAGCTCCCGCCCGCTGCCACCCATATTCAGGGCGTAAGTCGCTTTTTGCCACCGGGCGGTCTGTCCATGAATTTTCCACAAAACTCCCACCCGAAGTACCATCAGGTATCTCAGCGGTCCTTTGGGCTGCACTTGGCTTCCACCAAATTTGGGGCCAATAAATCTATTCAGCACTTTTGCAACCTGTGCAGCATCAGTTGACATGCCCTCACCCCACTTTCAGTGGCCCCCACTCCATCCCTTATTTTTCTTTTTCTCGGTCCCCACCACAAACTCCGTTCCCTAGCCACTGACTCCATCCCTCTCCCCAGCTTCTATCTGAGGCTGAACCAGACTGTTCGCAACCTTGGTGTCATATTTGATCCTGAAATGAGCTTTCGACCACACATCCGCAGCATAACTAAGACTGCCTATTTCCACCTCCATAACATTGCCCGTCTCCAACTTTGCCTCAGCTCATCTGCTGCTGAAGCCCTCATCCATGCCTTTGTTAACTCTAGACTTGACTATTCCAATGTACTCCTGGCTGGTCTCCCACATTCTACTCTATTAGAAGTGATCCAAAATTCGGCTGCCTGTGTTCTAACTCGTACCAAGTCCCGCTCACCAATCACCCATGTGCTCGCTGACCTACATTGGCTTCTGGTTAACAACATCTCGATTTCAAAATTCTCATCCTTATTTTCAAATTCCTCCATGGTCTCACCCTTCCCTATCTGTAATCTCCTCCAGCCCCACAACCCCCGAGAGGTCTGCATTCTACTAATTCTGCCCTCCTGAGCATGCCTGATTATAATCACTCAACTATTGGTGGCCATGCCTTTTGTTGCTGAGGCCCCAAGCTCTGGAACTCCCTGCCTAAACCTCTCTGCCTCTCTACCACTCTTTCCTCCTTTAAGATGCTCCTTAAAACATACCTCTTTTACCAAACTTTGGTCACCGGCGCTAATTTCTACATATGCGGTTCAGTGTCAAATTTTGTATCTCATAATACTCCCGTGAAGCACCTTGGGACATTTCACTATGTTAAAGGCGCTATATAAATACAAGTTGTTGTTGTTGTTAATCCAACTAAAAATCTTTCTATTATTATCCTTCACTTTTCCTGTGGTTTTCAATTCAAAATTTGTCTTTGCCATTTTTATGGCATGCCTTTTAGTATTAAATCCATCGTAATTCTGTACTATTTTTCTTGATGGTCTTAAATGCTTGACTGCAAAGAAGGACATGTCGTTTGACAGGATTGTGAGCTATTATCATGGAACTCCCAACTTACAAGTCCTGCCCATCCTTGTAAAGAGATGTTGCTTTGTGAAAGTAATCTATGGTATGGAAAGAGTAATGCAAAATTATTCACTGTTCGGGTGATTAATCATCATGTTTCAAATGAAATTATCCGCATGTCTGTTATCTTCTCGGTGCAACTAGGTGGGTAGCAGAGAAGTTTCAAGAGAGAAGCATAGAAAGTACCTTTTGTTGCATGTTGCACTGGTCATGGAATTTGACTATTATTGAGTGGAATTGATTTCTCTTTCAACAGTGATTGCATCACAAGCAATTATGTGCCCTTCCGTGACCTTATAGTGTAATTTGGTGCAAAAGTTGTAGTAGAGATCTTCTGACACCCAGTTTACTTTTGCTGCATCACCTCCACCAAGACCCACCAAAGGTAATGGTCCCCATATATCAGCATAAGCCCTTGAGGCAGTGGCCCAGAAATGAATTCAGGTGCATTGGTATAAATCTAACCACTGGTTGACAGTGTACAGGCAGGTGAATATAAAGTGCAAGTTGTATCAGTTGCTTGCACTGATGCTCTGGATTGTTGCAAGTCCTCTTGCCATAGGCATGTGCAGTAGTGATCTGTGTTTTACAGTAAGGTGGTGTGCCCAGTGTATAGTTAGTATAGTGAGCGAAGTGGCATTAGCTAATGTGCTTCATCCACCCCAGCAAGGTTAGTGTAATGGCATATGCTATAAAGAAGCTGCAAAAATGTATACCTGTACCATTGGGCCCAAGTTTCGGGCCGCGCCTAAAACGGCGCAGCCCGGACCTGGACGCCCATTTTCGCGTCACAAAGTGCGCCTAAAAAAAACTTACCTATTCTCCGGCTCCCTGCAGGCCCTCTGGAGCTGGGCGCGGCACAGCACGAGCTGTAGGGGGCGGAGCCAGGTCCCTGCGCTGAAAACAGTGCCAGGACCTCTGCACATGCGTGCTACAGTGGGCGCGCATGTGCAGTAGCTCCAGGCACCCGAAACTGTGGGAGGGGCCCGAAGCACGCAGCCCCTAGCCCTGGCCGAATGTCTCCACTGGGGCTGCGTGAATAAGGCTCCTCCCACCCGGCGACCTGACCGCTCCCCCCCCCCCCCGACCCGACCCAACCTCCGCACCCCCCCCCCCCCCCCCCGCGACTCTCTCTCTCCCCAACCCTCCGACCTCCGCGACTCCCCCCCGGACCTCCGCGATTCTTCCCCCCTCCCCTCGGACCTCAGCGAGTCTCCCCCGCCCCCCCCCCCGGACCTCCGCGACTCTTCCCCCCCCCCCACCCCAGACCTCCAGACCTCCGCGACCCCCCTCCGAGACCTGACGCCACCTAGCTGTAAATCCAGTCCAAAGTCTTGGGCCCGACCATTCAGCCTCCTTCTCTCCCTTCTCTCCCTTCATTTGCTAACTCCCTCCATCCTCTCTCCCTTCTCTCCCTCTCCCCCCTCCTCCTCTCCCCCCCACCCCCCTCCTTCTCCCCTCCTCCTCCCCCCCCACCCCCCTCCTCCTCGTCCTCCTCCCCCCCCACTTCCCCCTCACCCCCTCACCCCCCCTCCACCTCCCCCCTCACCCCCCCTCCACCTCCCCTACCCCCCTCCACCTCCCCCCTACCCCCCTCCATCTCCTCCCTCCACCTCCCGTCCACCCCTCCACCTCCCCCCCACCTTCCCCACCCCCCCCACCTCCCCCCTCCACCCCACCCCTTCTCCCCCTCCCCCTTCTCCCCCTCCCACTCACCTTCTCCCCCTCCCCTCGCTGTCAGAAACACAGACACTGACAGACAGAGAGTGAGAGACACACATACAGACAGACAAAGAGATAGAGACACTGACAGAGACACACTGGGGGGGCCGTCCCAGCACGGTGTTGGAGGACTCCCGGTGCTGCAGTCGGTAAGTAGAAAATGTTTTATTTATTAATTTTTTTTATTTTTTATTAATTTTTATTGGTTGATTTATTGATGTATTTATCATTTATTATTGATGATGGCTCTTTATTTGTAAAACTGAAGTGTTTAATGTTTGTAAACTTCCCTTTAAACCCTAGTTCCCCCCCCCCCCCCTTTCCCTACGCCTAATTTGTAACCTACGCCTGATTTTCTAAAGTGTAGACAAGGTTTTTTCGAACGTACAAAAATCTTCACTTACTCCATTCTAAGTTAGTTTGGAGTAAGTTTTCACTGCTGAAACTTTGAAAACAGGCGTAAGTGGCCGGACACGCCCCCTTTTGAAAAAAAAATTCTGTTCCAAAGTGAAACTGTTCTAACTGACTAGAACTGGAGCAAACTAAATGCCGAGAATGCAAATTTCTAAGATACTCCATTATAAACCAGTTGCTCCAAAAAATCAGGAGCAACTCAGGCCGAAACTTGGCCCCATTATGTCTGTAATGTACTTATGAATGACTCCATGAGGCAATGTGTTGTACTCAATCTGTAGTGACCTTGGTCCTTTATTCCAAACTCCAGAGTGAGGCACAAGCATGGTGGGCAGCCTTTTATACAGGGCCCTGCCACCAGGGCAGGAAACCCCCAATCTCCACCAGTCGAACCCTCTAGTGGTGCCAGCATGTATGTACACAGTGTGAACCTTATTGATAGTACATCAGGTAAACAAGTCTCCATCTTATGCAACCACACAGTTGCTACACAGAGAGTACATCCATAGTCTGCATATACAACATCACTCTACCCCAAGTCCTTTGTGCCAATTATCTTTGCACTATGTGTTCTGGCTTAGCTCTGCCCAGACTTATGTGCCAATAGCCCTTGCACCTTGGCTGTACATTGGCTTGGCTCTCTCCCTGTTAACCCCCAAGTCCTTTTGCCACAATGTTGGGTAGTGGTTACCAGATTGGATGGTTCAATGATGCGATGGAGGCTCCAGTGGGTTCTGGGTGTGACACGTGTGTGTCCATTTTCCCCCCCTACAGCTCGATCATGCAGCTGGCCCATTACATTGACATACAGGATCAGACACAGTGCAAGTTATACAGAAAGGAAGAAAAAAAATGTTTTTTAAAGTTTGTATCCTGACACCTACATTCACGGACTTACATTTGTTACGTTTTACGGTCATGCGCCAGGATTGGGTAGATTGCATTCATGGTTTAGTCATGGTCAGTACTGAGGTAGCAGTACAGATATGCAAGGACGCTAGTTCCAGAGCAATCGGACGGGGTCCTAGTCGTCTGATGGCGGCGCTGCGCCCCCTGCTAGCGGGGTGGGCTTGGCCTTTGCCGTTGCCTAGTGGTGGGAAGAGCCACAGATGTGTGTGGCCTCCTTGTTCTCCTTTGAGGGCTACAGTCTTCTGCCTGCTCTCTAACCGTGTTGGGAACCTGGCTGTTCCAGGTCCCGTTTGGGGAACTCGTTGGTTCTGACCTTTCGCTCCCAGACATGGCCGAGGTAGTGACTGGGTCTGGGGGCTGCACCGTCTCCACCCGGGTGGTGGGCAACGGCGGCCGACTGCGCTTATTGACTGCGCGTTTTTGTTTCCAGGTCCATGGCGAATAGTGCCATCGGGTGCCTGCAGCATGGGACAGGGTATCAGGATCAGTGCCTTCACCCTCCTGAGGTCGCTCGCTACTTTAGAGGACACTCTATTCCTGACATTTCGCAACAACATTTTGTTCTTTACATTCTTAATTGGTTTGTTACATTGATTGCCATGCATACAATGTCTCTTTAAGTTCAGTTGGTTGCTTTCAGAGAACCCTGCTGGCTTTACTCCAGTCAAATCCTTTGTTAGACACCACGTGTTGGTCCCTCAGCATTGCACCTCGTGATATTGCCGTGGCCATCTTTTTTTTCAGCCATGTCGCCACTCGCTGCAGCAGGAATGCCGCCTTGCCTCTGTCCTCAAGGTCAACTGCCTTGATCCTTTTCTCCCGCGAATCTGCCACATAAGCTGGAAGGGTACCTGTGAATTCGATCTTCCTTATCAGGAGTCCTGCCACTGGAGCCGGGAAGGTTCTTTTAGGTCGTTCCGGTCAGATCATTGCCACGCAGTCGTGATGGACGGTCTGTGCCTCAGGCACTGCGCTGGTCTGTTCTCTGGTGCCTGGCGAAGCGAAGGTGAGGCTTAACTCTGCCTCTGAGCATGGAGGACATCGATTGCTGGAGTGAAGATGTCTTCCCATTTCCACTGGATCTTCCCCATCCACCTTCTTCCGAGTAGCGTTGGACTGTCACCTGCAACAATCCACAGAGGTCATTTGTGCACCACGCCATTATGGATTACACTTACATCCGCACTACCAAGGACTGGGATCAACTCCTTGGTGTAGGTGCACAACTTTTCCTGTACTGGAACCAGCTCGGGTCATTTTTCGTTCCATATCCTCTCAAAGGGATCCTGGTTCATCACTGACTGGCTCGCTCCCGTGTCCACTTCCATGAAGACTGGAAAGCTGTTTATCTCGACTTCCATCTTCACTGGAGGACAATCGGTGGTGCAGGTATACACTCCATACACTTCTTCTTGGGGCTGAGCTGCCTCTCTGGCCAAATCATCATCCTCCCCACTGGATTCAAAGTCATCTACCAACTCCTCTGCGAGACAGTGAGTCGTATTTCTTTTACACATACGCTGGAGGTGGCCCTTCGTGTTACAGGCTTTGTATACGTACTCAGCAAACCGACACTGGTGAGCCCTATGGTTTCCGCCACAATGCCAGCATGGTGCTACTAGATTAGCACCCATCGATGGACTCTGAGTTCTGGAATCCTGAGGTCTGTGCTCTCTGCCCTGGGCAGAGCCACGTTCTACAGTCTTGCCTGTGAAAGGCACCATTCTGTGTACATTACTTGCTGGGTTTGAGTCCACAGAATGAATGATTTGTTTGATGCTGCAGGTCGAGGTCATGAACGCCTGACTGATGATGATGGCTTTCTGCAAGTTGACTGTGGTGTCGGCAGATAATAGCTTGTGAAGGAGGCCCTCCTGGCCAATTCCTATAACGAAGATGTATCGCAATGCTTCGTTGAGGTGCGTGCCAAAATCACACGGTGCCGCAAGTCTCCTGAGGTCGGCAGCATATTTTGCAATCTCCTGGCCCTCAGGTCTGCGGTGAGTGTAGGATCTGTGCCTGGCCATGAGGATGCTCTCTTATGGTTTAAGTTGGTCGCGAATTAGTTCAGTCAGCTCATCGTATGTCTTATCCTTGGCCTTTGTGGGTGCCAGCAAATCTCTGACTAGGCTGGAGACCTTGGGCCCACAACTGGTCAGCAGTATAGCCTTGCGCTTCTTCGCCAATGTGTCCATCTCCCCTGCCAGGTCATTTGCCACGAAATATTGCTTGAGCCTTTCTGTTAAGGCATCCCAATCATCACCCTCTGCCAAGTCTTTTAGTGTTGCAAAGGTAGCCATGATCATGTGAAAGTCCTTATTCTCATCGCCAGTTATTATGTCTGTAATGTACTTGTGAATGACTCCACGAGGCAATGTGTTGTACTCAAACTGTAGTGAACTTGGTCCTTTATTCCAAACTCCAGACTGAGGCACAAGCATGAGTGCAGCCTTTTATACTGGGCCGTGCCACCAGGGCAAGAAATCCCTGGTCTCCACCAGTTGTACCCTCTAGTGGTGCCAGCATGTATGTACACAGTGTGAACCTTATTGATAGTACATCAGGTAAACATGTCTCCATCTTACGCAACCACACCGTGACTACACAGCGAGTACATATATAGTCTGCATATCCAACATGTATCATCAAAAATAAATGTTCATATCTGCGAGTTCCCTTCATCATTTTTATCAATATGTCAGTTTTATTCATTGGTAGGAGAATTTTAACACAAAAAACAGATGTTTCCAATACAAAATCTGCTTCCATCTATTAGGCTACAGGGAAAGAGAGGAAGACTCGCAAACTACATAATTTAAATAGAAATGTTGATCAATTATTATAAATAACTAATTGAAACATTGTAACCTAATATCAGGATTCAGATGGTATCCATCAAGTGGTTTATATTTACACCTAAATGCTTTGTTTAGATCATAGTCTTATCATCACCCATCGATAATTCTATGGCCTAAAAACCCCAGTAGGCTGCTTCCCGCGGGCAAGTGACTGAAAAAGTTAAAAAAGATTCACACCTGCCTGTCTCTGCTGCGCCCACTTGGAAATCCCGGTCCTGAGGCCTTCACTCATTGCGCATCGGAGCGCATGCACATTGGGACGTCCGTAAGCTGGAGTCACGTGGCTCTGGGCAGCCAATCCAGGTACAGTATTTTCGCATTCATAATAATAGGAACTCTGAAAGTAGGAGTTCCCATTATTATGATTGAGAAACACGCCCCCAAACAGCAAAACACAAATAAAACATTGAAAAAATACACCACATATTTAAGATTAATTTAAATTAAAGTTATTTATGTCTTATAAAAATATATATTTTTCTGACTTTTTTTAAAAGTTTTTTTAATTATGGTTTAAAATAACCTTACCTTAGTGGGCAGGGTTTTTAACAATAAAATGTGTTTTTTAAATTTTATTTTACAATGTTTTTGTATGTTTTATAACTCTTACACTTATAAAAGTAGGCTATGCGCCTGCTTTTAACAGGCGCAAGAATTTTCAGGACATCCGCTGGGCAAGATATGGGTAGAACATAAGAACATAAGAGCATAAGAAATAGGAACAGGAGTAGGCCATACGGTCCCTCGAGCCTGCTCCACCATTCAATAAGATCATGGCTGATCTGATCATGGGCTCAGCTCCACTTCCCTGCCCGCTCCCCATAACCCTTTATCTCTTTATCGTTTAAGAAACTGTCTATTTCTGTCTTAAATTTATTCAATGTCCCAGCTTCCACAGTTCTCTGAGGCAGCAAATTCCATAGATTTACAACCCTCTGAGAGAAAAAATTTCACCTCATCTCTGTTTTAAATGGGCGGCCCCTTATTCTAAGATCATGCCCTCCAGTTCTAGTCTCCCCTATCAGTGGAAACATCCTCGCTGCATCCACCTCGTCAAGACCCCTCATAATCTTATATGTTTCGATAAGATCACCTCTCATTCTTCTGAATTCCAATGAGTAGAGGCACAATCTACTCAACCTATCCCCATAAGTCAACCCCCTCATCCCCAGAATCCACCTAGTGAACCTTCTCTGAACTGCCTCCAAAGCAAGTATATCCTTTCATCAATATGGAAACCAAAACTGCACGCAGTATTACAGGTGTGGCCTCACCAATACCTTATATAGCTGGAGTAAGACTTCCCTGCTTTTATACTCCATCCCCTTTGCAATAAAGGCCAAGATAAATGTGAGGTTATCCACTTTGGTGGTAAAAACAGAGAGACAGACTATTATCTGAATGGTGACAGATTAGGAAAAGGGGAGGTGCAAAGAGACCTGGGTGTCATGGTACATCAGTCACTGAAGGTTGGCATGCAGGTACAGCAGGCGGTTAAGAAAGCAAATGGCACGTTGGCCTTCATAGCGAGGGGATTTGAGTACAGGGGCAGGGAGGTGTTGCTACAGTTGTACAGGGCCTTGGTGAGGCCACACCTGGAGTATTGTGTACAGTTTTGGTCTCCTAACCTGAGGAAGGACATTCTTGCTATTGAGGGAGTGCAGCGAAGGTTCACCAGACTGATTCCCGGGATGGCGGGACTGACCTATCAAGAAAGACTGGATCAACTGGGCTTGTATTCACTGGAGTTCAGAAGAATGAGAGGGGACCTCATAGAAACATTTAAAATTCTGACGGGGTTAGACAGGTTAGATGCAGGAAGAATGTTCCAAATGTTGGGGAAGTCCAGAACCAGGGGTCACAGTCTAAGGATAAGGGGTAAGCCATTTAGGACCGAGATGCGGAGGAACTTCTTCACCCAGAGAGTGGTGAACCTGTGGAATTCTCTACCACAGAAAGCTGTTGAGGCCAATTCACTAAATATATTCAAAAAGGAGTTAGATGAGGTCCTTACTACTAGGGGGATCAAGGGGTATGGCGAGAAAGCAGGAATGGGGTACTGAAGTTGAATGTTCAGCCATGAACTCATTGAATGGCGGTGCAGGCTAGAAGGGCCGAATGGCCTACTCCTGCACCTATTTTCTATGTTTCTATGTTTCTATACCATTGGCCTTCCTGATCACTTGCTGTACCTGCATACTATCCTTTTGTGTTTCATGCACAAGTACCCCCAGGCCCCGCTGTACTGTGGCACTTTGCAATCTTTCTCCATTTAAATAATAACTTGCTCTTTGATTTTTTTTCTGCCAAATTGCATGACCTCACACTTTCCAACATTATACTCCATCTGCCAAATTTTTGCCCACTCATCATCATCATCATCATCATCATCATAGGCAGTCCCTCGGAATTGAGGAAGACTTGCTTCCACTCTTAGCATGAGTTCTTAAGTGGCTGTACAGTCCAATACGAGAACCACAGTCTCTGTCACAGGTGGGACAGATAATCATTGAGGGAAAGGGTGGGCAGGCAGCCTGGTTTGCTGCACGCTCCTTCCGCTGCCTGCGCTTGATTTCTGCATGCTCTCAGCGACGATACTCGAGGAGTTCAGCGCCCTCCCGAATGCACTTCCTCCACTTAGGGCGGTCTATGGCCAAGGACTCCCAGGTGTCAGTGGGGATGTCGCACTTTATCAGGGAGGCTTTAAGGGTAGCCTGTCTATGTCCTTTTGCAGATTTTTTGTGTCCTCCTCACACATTGCTTTTCCTCCCATCTTTGTATCATCAGCAAACTTGGTTATGTTACACTCAGTCCCTTCTTCCAAGTCGTTAATATAGATTGTAAATAGTTGGGGTCCCAGCACAGATCCCTGCAGCACCCCACTAGTTACTGGTTGCCAACCAGAGAATGAACCATTTATCCCAACTCTCTGTTCTCTGTTAGTTAGCCAATCCTCTATCTATGCTAATATATTACCCCCAACCCCGTGAACTTTTATCTTGTGCAGTAACCTTTTATGTGGCAAATGCCTTGTCAATGCACCTTGTCAAATACCGCAATCTTGCCCATGCGAATGTCCTGGCTGTGGGGATACAGACGATCTGTCAAGCCAGAGCTTGACAGATCTGAAGAGCTGGTTTTCAGCGCATGCACATTGTGCGCTGTAACCAGCTTTTGCGATGCCTTCCCAGGTCCGTACACACTCAGTACAGACCCGGGCAGGCCGGGATTTCTAGGCCATTATCTATATAAATGAGTTTATCTGGCTTCAAGTGTAACATTTTCATAAATCTAGTTTTAAAATAAATAACAAAAGCTTAATTAGAAATAAGTAAATATGACTTATTTGGGTTTTGGTGCATGACCTTATGATTCTAGTCTCATCTGAATTGAAAATAATCCACAAGAGGGCACCATATAAATGCTAAGGGAGAAAGCAATGGAGTCTGTAGATTGGTAAATCTCATATTTGATGTAAAAAAACACATTTCTGAATAACAATGTGATGATTTCAGATAATGATTTTAGTTATCCTGTGCACACAATTTGGAAGAAACATAATTTTCTGCAAAGTTTCAATCTTGGAACCCACATTATTGTGAACTAGATTTTCGTTGTTTGTACATTTACTGCCGGCACTGCATTTTTGTGCTCAGGACTTCAGCAACCTTGTTCATCTCTAGTCACCCTGAGAAATTGGGCTTTCTCCTTCAATTGCTGCTGCCCTGAGGGTGCTCCCACAATAGTGTTAGGTCGGGAATTCTAGGATGGTGACCCAACAACAATGAAGGAATGGCACTATACTTCAAAGGATAGCGTGTAGCTTGGATGATGTTCCCATGATCCTGCTGTTCTTGTTCTTGGTGTTAGAGAATGTGAAGCTGGGAGGAGCTATACAATTAAATGTTTCACCACCAAGTATCAGTCCAATTTTCCTCAATACATCTTCATTACCTATTTATGTTGGGTTCTTGGGGCTATTATTCTCCTCTACAGGATGTCCATCTCTGGGAGAGGGGCGGGAGGGAGAAATCCAGTGCTGCTGCAGCAGCTGAAAGGGGCAAGGCAGCCATTTTGCATGTTGAACGATGTAGCTTAGTACAATGTCTGAGGCGGATGCTTCCTCAGGGCACTGAGCCCACACATTTAAAGACTCTTCAGTTGAGGCATTACTGTCGGTATTCCGGCAAATGAGAACCTAGTTTTTTTGGCCCGAATGAAAAGTATCTCCAGTAACATCACAATGCTGAAATAGGTTGACTGATCTCACCAAAAAGAACTCATAACTTGTAACAAAGTAACTGCAATAATCACCTTCCTCAAGTGCAGCCATCTTGTCCTCAAGGCATCAAACACCATTTGCAATTTGTATGAAATACTGCAATATTATTATTCACTCCCCCTTTCTTCTCTTGCAAGTCTTTCTTTTCTCACAGTTGAACGTATAGGGAAGTAGTGGAAGATACAAATGTTAGGTTTTTCATTGCCAGCACTTTTTCCTGCCCATAATTATGGAATGCCATCTGAAACCTGGTTTGCATTCCATATAATGCTGCACCGAGTACCTTCACTCACTCTACTTCCTTTTTAAAAGGACATGGCCCACAACTAAAGAAAAGGAAATACCACCTTAATCCTCCAAGGCTCCTGCTGGAACTCATCAGCGAGCGAGCTTAAAACCTCCTGCCACGTTAGGAGACGCAGGACGTTAGGAATGAAAGGGCAACAAAGATAGGCACTAAGGGGAGACATGTGGTCTGAAGCAGGAGGAATGTGTCAGATTTGTTTTCAATTAGATATTTTTGTCACTAACAGGATATGTACAGAATTATGTGAGCCAAAGGTGGGGAATTCCTGCATGAAGGAGCAGCAAAATGTGAGCCATGGCAGTGCTGTCAGAGAGCTACATGTCAGCAAACAATTGAATTAAGTTTATTGCCAAAAGGGGACCACAATGGCTGGATTCATTTGGCAGTGAGCTCAGATCTTAGGCAGCTGAAGGCCTCTTTTATGAGCTGTGCATGCAGCTGTCTGGCACATGGTACAATTCAGTTACTGCTTCATTAGAGAGGCACAGCCTTCTGAATCATTGCTGTGATCATAAGTGGATCTGTAGACAGGGAAGTGTGGGTACCAGTGGGCAGAGGCCAAAGGCAGCCTACAGGGCTTGTTCAGCCTGGCAGTTGTCCACCTGATCCTCATTTTCTTCCTCCGTAAAGCAGAGGAAGAAGGGAAGGCTCGTTTGCCATCAAAGGTCCAGCCTGCAAGATTTAACTTTAAAAATCCGTGAAAAAAAATGGGCCTTCCGGTTGCTCTGTGTCTTCGGGGCTTTTGTGTATGGAGTAGCTTTGGTATGCTATAACCAGGATTTTTTTTCTCTGAGGTTTTGGCTGCTGGTTGCAGCCAATGAGTGGTAGGGGAGGGAAATTTTGGCTCTGCAGCAAACTTCACCAATCTACCATCATTTGCACGTGAAAAGCTGAGAAGGCAGCAGTAGGGGCGGATAGGTGGCACATTTTGGAGACAGAGACAGTCTCCACATTGTATTTTCTTTCATTATCGCCCATGTCATCACCCATTTTTGCATGTGGTCAAACTGACGACAATCCGTGAGCCCCCCGCCATCCATCCATCATACATCACATGATTTCAGCCCATTTTATTTAGTTGGTCCACCATTTCTTTATTTTCTTTGTGAGAATAATGTTCTCCTTTTCTCACTGCCCTGCTCTTTCACACTATGCAACATCAGGGTGGTTGGCTGCTGAAAGGGGCAAGGACTTTTTCTGGCTAATTTGTATGCCTCTTCCTTGGATTTAACACTATCCTTAATTTCCCTTGTTAGCCACGGTTGAGCCACCTTCCCCATTTTATTTTTACTCCAGACAGGGATGTACAATTGTTGAAGTTCTTCCATATGATCTTTAAATGTTTGCCATTGCTTATCCACCATCAACCCTTTAAGTATCCTTTGCCAGTCTAATCTAGCCAATTCGCACCTCATACCATCAAAGTTACCTTTCCTTAAGTTCAGGACCCTAGTTTCTGAATTAACTTTGTCACTCTCCATCTTAATAAAGAATTCTACCATATTATGGTCACTCTTCCCCAAGGGGCCTTGCACAACAAGATTGCTAATTAATCCCTTCTCATTACACATCACCCAGTCTAGGATGGCCAGCTCTCTGGTTGGTTCCTCGACATATTGGTCTCGAAAACCCATCCACAATACACTCCAGGAAATCTTCCCCCACCGCATTGCTACCAGTTAGGTTAGCCCAATCAATATGTAGCTTAAAGTCACCCATGATTACTGCTGTACCTTTATTGCACACATGCCTTTTTTCTTGTTTGATGCTGTCCCCAACCTCACTACTACTATTTCGTGGCCTGTACACAACTCCTACTAGCGTTTTCTGCCCTTTGGTATTCCGAGGCTCCACCCATACCGATTCCACATCATCCAAGCTAATGTCTTTCCTTACAATTGCATTAATTTCCTCTTTAACCAGCAACGCCATCCCGCCTCCTTTTCCTTTCTGTCTATCCTTCCTAAATGCTGAATACCCCTGGATGTTGAGTTCCCAGCCTTGGTCACCCTGGACCATTATCTGCGAGTTAATTCGTCCACCTTATTCCGAATACTCCTAGCATTGAGGCACAGAGCCTTCAGGTTTGTCTTTTTAGCACACTTTGACCCTTTAGAATTCTGCTGTAAAGTGGCCCTTTTTGTTTTTTGCCTTGGGTTTCTCTGCCCTCCACTTTTATTATTCTCCTTTCTATCTTTTGCTTCTGTCTCCATTTTATTCCCCTCTGTCTCCCTGCATAGGTTCCCATCCCCCTGCCATATTAGTTTAACTCCTCCCAAACAGCAAATACTCCCTCTAGGACATTGGTTCCGGTCCTGCCCAGGTGCAGACCATCTGGTTTGTACTGATCCCACCTCCCCCAGAACCGTTTCCAATGTCCCAGGAATTTGAATCCCTCCCTTCTGCACCACTGTCAAGCCACGTATTCATCTGAGCTATCCTGCGATTCCTACTCTGACTAGCACGTGGCATTGGTAGCAATCCTGAAATTACTACTTTTGAGGTACTATTTTTTAATTTAACTCCTAGCTCCCTAAATTCGTCTCGTAGGACCTCATCCCTTTTTTTACCTATATCGTTGGTACCTATATGCACCACAACAACTCGCTGTTCACCCTCCCTTTTCAGAATGTCCTGCACCCGCTTCAAGACATCCTTGACCCTTGCACCAGGGAGGCAACATACCATCCTGGAGTCTCGGTTGCGGCCGCAGAAACGCCTATCTATTCCCCTTACAATCAAATCCCCTATCACTATTGCTCTCCCACTCTTTTTCCTGCCCTCCTGTGCAGCAGAGCCAGCCACGGTGCCATGAACCTGGCTGCTGCTGCTGCTCTCCCCTGATGAGTCATCCCCTCAACAGTACCCAAAGCGGTGTATCTGTTTTGCAGGGGGATGACCGCAGGGGATCCCTGCACTACCTTCCTCGCACTGCTCTTCCTGTTGGTCTTCCATTCCCTATCTGGCTGTGGACCCTTTACCTGTGGTAAGACCAAATCACTAAATGTGCTATTCACATCATTCTCAGCATCGTGCATGCTCCAGAGTGAATCCGCAGCTCCAGTTCCGCAACGCAGTCCGTCAGGAGCTGGAGGCGGATACACTTCCCGCACACGTAGTCGTCAGGGACACCGGAGGTGTCCCTGATTTCCCATATGGTACAGGAGGAGCATAACACGTTTCCGAGCTGTCCTGCCATGACTTAACCCCTAGATTAACTTTAATTTGGCAACAGCAATGCTAAGGGTTACTTACTGATATAGTAAAGAAAAAGAAAAGCTACTCACCAATCACCAGCCAATCACTTACCTCCTTGGCTGTGACGTCACCTTTCGATTTTTTTCTACTTCTTTTTTGCCTTCTCTCCCCGCTGCAGCTGCACAAGCCATGCCTCTCCAAACGACGTTGGGCCTTTATAGGCCGCTCCGCTGTCCCTAGACTCCTGCTGCTCGCACTCCTGCTTCTCCGAACAATGCTGGGCCTTTATTATTTGAAGGATGAAAATATTCACAGAATGAGGAATAGTGCAGCTCATGATGACGAAGCTTTCTTTTGATTTCTACAAAAGTTTGAACAAAAAAGTGAAGTTTCAAAATTCTAGACAATGTAGATCAAATGTAATCTGACTATTCTAAATGGTTTGGTGTATTTGGAAATACTTTCTAATTAAAGGATACTAGTTTCGATAGTTGCCATTCAAATGTAGCAAAGTTAAACAAAAAATGACAGTGAAACACAAGAATTTTTCAAACAAAACACTATTATAAGTCGCGACAAATCTCACGCAGTAAGGATCTAATCATTTTAATTTACCAGTTTCCAAATTTTGAGGCACCTATGCTTCATAAAAAATACCGAAAGGAATCTTGGATGGTTCCAAAGTGACATTGATGGAAGCATGGAGCAGGTTCCATCCCTGGGATGGTATTTGTCCAAATGATCATTCAAAGAGAGGGAAGAAAATGTCTTCAAATACATTCCCATTCTAATGAAATAAACATGAGTTTAAATATAAACGCGTTCAGGCCTATGGTACTAACCGGCTTTGTGAGTTTCATTCAATCTGGATTATGGGAAAGGCTCCTTTTGATAAATGAGTAGTAATTAAAGTGAATGTTCTTTGCCACCTCCACTTTCATCTGCTGTTGATTACAGTGCCATACAGGTCGTTTCCAGAACCTCCAATAAAAAAAGTAGTAAAATCTTAATGGAAGGGAAGTTGGCTCTTTATTAAGCTCCGTAAATATTAGTCAAAGTAAGACTGGAGAGTGGGTCTGCGCAGATTTATGATTTTACTGGGATTGGAGCTGTTAGCAGAAGCCTTCGACACCTGGAAAGATTCCTGGCTGAGTTTCCAGACATGGCTGCAATACAAGAGAGTATAGAAGTTTTGCACTAAAAGTGGTTTCAATGGCCCGGATTTTGCGGTAGAAATAAAGGTGAGGCTATCAGCACTCACTGTTATTATGGAGTAAATCAGACAGCAACTTCTAGCGTCTGCAGGTGCGCAGTTAAACATGGAAATCAGGAAGTAGCTGTCCTAGTTGCACTACTCCTCCAGAATCTGGGCTACACCGGTACCTCGCTGAGAGACTCAGCATTGAAACACATGGAAGGCCGTAAATTTGCTGTACTTACCCACTAAACACACCAGAAAAAGTTCTGACGAAGGGACATTGACCCAAAACGTTAACTCCACTTTCTCTCCACAGATGCTGCCTGACCCGCTGAGATTTCCAGCATTTTCTGTTTTTATTCCAGAATCCAGCATCCGCAGTATTTTGCTTTTGTTTTTAGAAAATGTTAGGGCTTGTCTATTCAAGTGTAAGTACATTTTTAGCAGTGTGGTAAGTCTTGATTAATACCAAACAACTTCCCTGGCACTGAAAAGTTACTTTTAGAAGTGTGGTGTCTCATTCAGTCAGATTTTAATGAATGTTGGAGATTTTAAAAAGTAAAAGAATTCAAATAAAAAATGTTTTTTTAACTTTTTCTTTCTGTCTCTTTTATCTCTCTCTTTTAATCCCATCTTTCCTTCCCTCTCTTTATTTTGCTTTCTGTGCATAATTTAGCATTGACTTAAATATTCTAACTTACACTTCATGTCTCAGTAAGGATTCGTCAATCTGTTTGGTTTAGGAGGCACACCATTGCTTGCCCTGTTCACGCAGATCCCAGATCCCCTGTAGAGGGCGCTGCGTTATTTTGGCTCTCTGGTAACCACATGCTCCAGCGCAAAAGCCAACAGAAAGTCTGTGGGCAAGTGTGAGTGTAATGAAAGGTTAGCACCTTCGTTCACCGCTGACCGCAAAATCCCGGCCAATGGTCTGGAATTTGTGGTTGTCATGACAGCAAAACTGTCAGCACTCGCTGTCATTACTGTGTAAAACTGACAGTAAATTCTGGCTTCCGCACATGCACAGTTAAACGTGGAAATTGGGAAGTTGCTGTGAGCGATGCAGTGCTCCGCCACAGGGTGCACTATTGCAGTCTTTGCTGATCCAATCAACACAGAGTTACTGAATTGATGGGAACTTCAACTTTTTACACACTATTCTTGCTGTAAAAACTATTGCAAAAGTTAAGCATTGTTGAATGAAGTGTAACTGAGTATTTAACGCTGTACTATGGCATAATTGCTGCTGAACATCATCTCTGGCCCTGAAAAACTATTATAAGAGTGGAGTGTCATTCCTTCCAATCCATGATAAAAATTCCATAGATCTTTAAAATATTTCTTTTTAATTTTAAGCTTATTAATGATATTTCATCTTCTACTTTATCCCATGTGTATATCCCAATCTTTATTTTGTTTTCTGTAAACTGAATAAAAAGTGAATGATAACCAGTGCTTTTTACTTTCTGGAATGTCGGCTCTAAGAATTCTTCAATCTGATTGGCTGTTCAGCCTGCTTGATGACATCATTGTTCCTGGACGCCACAGATCCCCTATCGATGGCGCCAGGTTGAAACTGACATCGGAATAGGGAAAATTGACACCACAGAGCCCACTAAGTCTTTGTAGGAGCTTTCTTTGAGGTCAGCTGCGAGCCATTGACCACAACATCCAGGACAATATCTTTATTCAACAGAGCTGCTGGTTGATGAAATGTTGTGCAGGGTATCCCTTTGTGATGAGGGGAGTTGAGCAGATTTGTTTCATCAGATGGAGCTCTACTCATTTGAATAATTATGACAAGTGCAACTCTTGGCCAGAGCAGACCTCTTTAAATAATTGCAAATTCTTTTCAAAAGCTCATGGATGCCGAGCCCATCATGGATTAGCAACTGCACCTGGAGGAGAGGGTTGCAAATTCCACCCTTACAGAGTTGATTTAGAGTTTAGGGGAGGGGGAATTCTGAGGAAGGCACATATGGGATGAGAAAAGATCCTTCTGACTGAGACTGAGACCGAGCAATGGAATATCTTGTAATATTTAACACATACATATACACGAGAACTGGACACAGAGAGGTATGGTTCAAGACTCTATTCATTCATAGGCGGTCCCTCGAACGAGGATGACTTGCTTCCACAAGAGTTCACAGATGTTTCAATGAAGGACGCGATGTTTCAGTCCTGAACTCCAGTTGAGGGGGTGGAAGATGCCTCTGCGTGGATTTTTTATTAACGTGTGGTGACCGTTGTACATCAGCCACCACACAGGCTCGACAGAGCTAGGCCTTTATCCAGTGGCAAGGATTAACCAGGACCACTGGAGATCTGGTCTGCTGCACGGACCTAGTGCGCACACATATCGCAGTGCGGGCAGGTCCGGGCTACACCAGTTATGTAACCATCATCATCAGAGGCAGTCCCTCGGAATCGAGGAAGACTTGCTTCCACTCTTAAAATGAGTTCTTAGGTGGCTGAACAGTCCAATACGAGAACCACAGTCTCTGACACAGGTGGGACAGATAGTCGTGAGGGTAAGAGTGGGTGGAATAAGTTTGCCGCACGCTCTTTCCGCTGCCTGCGCTTGGTTTCTGCATGCTCTCGGCGATGAGACTCGTGGTGCTCAGCACCCTTCCGGATGCATTTCCTCCACTTAGGGCGGTCTTTGGCCAGGGACTCCCAGATGTCAGTAGGGATGTTACACTTTATCAGTGAGGCTTTGAGGGTGTCCTTGTAGCATTTCCTCTGCCCACCTTTGGCTCGTCTGCCGTGAAGGAGTTCCGAGTAGAGTGCTTGCTTTGGGAGTCTTGTGTCATGCACGCAAACAATGTGGCCTGCCCAGCGGAGCTGATCGAGTGTGGTCAGTGCTTCAATGCTGGGGATGTTGGCCAGGTTGAGGACGCTAATGTTGGTGCGTCTGTCCTCCCAGGGGATTTGTAGGATCTTGCGGAGACATCGTTGTATGTAACATCTTGTTGAGACTCACCACCCTTCACGCACTCATCCCCTTGTGTAGCCAAACGTGTAGTCTGATTGAAACTTCACTCAAGTACTGAAACGAGAGGCCAATGCCACATTGGGAATGGAGATTCATGCAATGACAGTCAGTACTGGTTGAGCTTTCTCATTCTCCAGAAGTTACTGTCACCTTGCAGGACATCTGTTTGCTGCATCCATGCCATATATATGAATAAAGTGGAAGAAAGTAAACATTCCAATCCAGATACAAGACATAAGAAATCTCTAGAAAGTAACTACAACTGAAAATGCAATCTACATTTGACAAAAAAGCTTGACTAAGTATTATGTAAAGTTTAGGCCCCCTTTGGAGCCCATTGTGAGCAATGGAAGCAAGAGGTCCTAAATTAGCAATATTGAAAGAGCGATTGGAAGTTTGTTCTTGTTGGGGTCTGATAAGCTCCGTGGCTTAGTTCACTTCATCTCTCCTATCAATTCCTGAGTTCAATCTGAGGACAGCCATCCTCTTACTGCTATTAGAGGCCAACAACCATTGAAAAATCAGTCTTTATTCCAAAAGAAACTCACATAACATAATCTTTAGACTAACTTAAAAGGCAGTGTTTGGGAGCAGACCTTGGGAGGGGTAAAAAAAAAATCTTTAAAGCAATTCAGTTCAGCATTTAAGATATTATTTTTTGATGATTACCTAAAAAGTAGGAGCAGGAGTAGGCCACAGGGCCCATCGAGCCTGAGTTATGTGAGGTACATTAGAAGGACAACCAAAATAAGAGTGGTGGGTATAGTTGCAGAAATTGTATTCTCAAAGATACTTTAAATGGACCAATGCTCAGAAAACATTTAAAAGTCATTGGGCTGATTCCCTCTAAAACTGTGAAATTTGTAAACAGCCTTTATTTTAAAGCTTTTTCCTCAGATGAGTGAGCCACTTAAATATTCCTGAGTCCACATCATTTATCTTCGGAAATTTAACTAAACAAAGAAAAAGAAAAAATAGAAAGACTTGGATTTATATAGGACCTTTCACGACTACTGGGCATCTCATAGTGCCTTTCATAACCACCGGACGTCTCAAAGCGCTTGGAGCCAATGAAATACTTTTTGAAGTGTAGTCACTGTTGTAATGTTGGAAACAAAGAACATAAGAAATAGCAGCTGGAGTAGGCCATTCGGCCCTTCAAGCCTGCTTCACCATCCAATAAGATTATGGCTGATTTTCTACCTCAACTCCACCCTCCACCAAAGAGCAGAATACGCAGGTGAAAAGGCTTTGGTATAATTTGGAGGAAAACCATTTAGTTTTGTTCCTCTAATAGTTCATTGCACAGAAGCACCGAAATCAGATTGGCTTTAGGACCTAGCGGGAAGGGAAAAGTTTACCTTGAGCACCTGCCTCTCATCTGCTGTAATAGGCATGGTCAGAGCACAATTAAATGCAAGTTTGGATGAGCTGGTATCATGTGTAAAGAGTATGAGCTTTATTTTTATTTGTGTAAAACAAATGGGATTCTAGAAATTGAGCTGTTCATAGTGCTAAAGTAAGTGGCATTAAAACTGCCCACAAGAATGATATATGGAATGCAGTAGTTGATGGCTCATTTGTTATGTTATTTACTTTAAATGTGAGGAGTGAAAGTCTTACAATAATGGATGGAATCCCTTTCAGTACCTCTGTTTGATTTAAATGTGAAAAGGTTTGAACTATAATATCTTGCAGTTTCTGATGTGAGCTGCAATGTACTTTGAACAGTGAATTTGTCCCATAGTAACTGTACTACATGAGCTGTACCATGTAGACAGGGGTTGGAGGGTGTGTTTTATCTACACACCCAACAATTGTGTTGATTTTCTTTTTGAACTACATAAAATGATATTAAACTAATATGTAGATCTTCCAACTTGTGTTTTAATAAATCTACAGTTATTACTAAGTTTAAAAGAATCATGCTTGAGAACAAATGAGTTTGTAATTTCCCCGCTGCATTTGTTTAGTTGGACAAGGCCAAAGATGTCTAAGTTCATCTGATTAGGAAAGGTGTGTACTAATTAATGGGAGTGTTTCATGAGCAACAGTTGGACTGTGTGTGTGCAAGGCAGCTCAACTTACTGGTTCTTTGAATGAAAGTCTGTGAAACTAATTCAGCTTTCTGTCAAATTGCCCTTTTTTGATTACTGAACACTGGAAGTAACCTAACCTGATCCTGAAGTGTCTATTTTACATGCAACTTCGCAACCAGTCATGAAGAAAAGTTCTTTTTCAGGTGAGTCTTTCAAGAGATTTTGTTCGTCTTCATGTACTGGATATTTTGGTCAGAGAGTTCCAATTGGAAAAACTACTGAGGTTTTAATCTTTTTCTTGGCAACAAGAATTAATGGTAAGGAAGAAGTTCTTGGCTTTGTATGTTTGAAAATAATTTAAATGTGAAGCAGTTAAATTTTCTTGGGTTCCAGAAACACTGCAGTAGGTTGTACCTCCCATATACAATGAATAGCTGAAAAGCTCTAAAATTTTAACTAAAATAGGGAATGACTAAACATTCATATCAGCTTTCCGTTTGGCCTCTGATGACTAATTGTGAAGTCTGTTAACATTACCATGCCCATCCCAGCTTGTGCGTGGAGCTGCTTTGAACAACTAAGCAGCAGCTGTATTGTAGGACCTTGATCTGAGCCAAAATGTATACTTCCATGGCCGTAAATTTGTTTTGTTAAGTAAATAAAGGAAGCAAGATGTCACTTCAGTACTGTAGTAGCTAATAGTACTCATTGGTGGTAAAGTTGTACAGATTTAGTTGTACTTTGTTTTCTTAAGGCAGTACATTCTCTGCTCTTCTATCCTGTGTGTGTTTTTGTATTTGCCTGGGCAGGACTGGAGCTGCACACTGCTTGTACAGTAACGATCAGTTTTTTTTAATAAACGTTAATACATTCCAGACAGATTTCTGGATATATGTGTGTAACTTGAAACGCATTCCCTGCTTTCTGTTTCTCTTAATTAAATCAGCTCTTTTAGAATAACACTGTCTATATGTTTCTGATCTACATTGTAAAAGCTTATTTATTGTTTTTAAAACCCTTAAAATTGATATTACCTGTATCACTCTGTTGTGTTTTTTATGTTCCATATATGCACAGTATGTTTGCAAAATAAATCTACAAGGTAGCTGGGCTTTTTTGGAGCTGTAACATTGTTTTGAAACTGTCTAAAATGACTACATATTCTACTGCAGCTTTTGGATATTCCAGTATTGACCCACACGCATTTAGGTTCTTAAAATTTGTTCCCAAGAAGTTGTAACCCTTTCAGAAAGTTACATAGGTTTTCATAGTTCCATCATCTTACTATTTTACCTTGTCCCCCCCCACCCACAAATAAATACACCTCTCTGCAGGTATACTCTTTGCTTAAGATCCAAAGTTTTAATAGTCCTCTTTTGTTAAATCATGCATAAAACTTCAAGATCCCAGTTTTTTTAAGATGGCTTTAAAAAAATAATATATACATTTTGTAATCTTGCACGTTTTAGATAAGTGACCAAGGTTTTCACTGCGTGTCACAAGATATGCTGGCCATAATACCACATGTATAAATGTCCTTTTGCCTCATTCTTATCTTGCATATCAAATGGAGAGTCAAGCTGAAATATATGGAGTTTATTTTCCTTGTCTAACTTTTAAAGGTATTCCAAGGAACCCATTGGCTCCTATATCCTGAAGTGTTTATCAGACAAACTTGCTCAATTATGACTTGTTTTACAGTGAAGTACATTTGCAGTCTGGTACTATATCATCATTTTTTTTGAGTTTGAGCTATGCATTCGAGGCAGTTGGCAGCTGACTAAAAATATATGACTTAGAAGGTTTTATACCATGCATCGAAATTCCTCGGCAACCTCTTCATATCTGGTTTCAGTTTGCAATACATGGCATGTGAAAGACAGAATATATAATATATACATTGCCAATACTCAAAAGACTGTTGCGACATTGTTGCCCTTTCTGTGACACAAAGCTCTTAAGTTTTCTTCTGTTTGAAAATCCTGCAATATCTCAAAAATTTGAATTGTACTTCTGGTATAAAGTGTCAAAAGTCTGTGGGGGGTGTTACAAGAGTAAAATGCAGTCTCTTTAGACCAGACTCCATTAATACTCCTAGTTTGATGTTTCCCAAACTCAGTGACTGTGTTACAGACTCCTACTTGAACACTCTCAAATAACTGCTCTCTCTTAACACTGTGATGTTACAGAACTGTTGAGATGAACCTGATCAGACAAGTCCTCTCTTATTCCACAGATAGTCTCCCTGTATAGTTTTATCTTCACGGCAAGTTAGGTTTGGTGCAATATTTATTTATCTTTTAGACTCTCTGCCAGGAATTTGGGATGCAGTTGACAGGGTCTTCCTATTATCCAACATGCACATACAGTATCTGAGAATTTCTGCCTTCTGCGTGAAGACAGCTTTAAAGACACAGTATGTCTTTTGTTTGTATACGTGGCTTGGATTTCAGAGTGTCAAAAGTTCATCTTGAACCCAATTTTTATGTAGTCCAGCTTTTTGTGAACTGAAGATCGTAAAGCTTACAATCGGCATTAGCATTCCTCAGCTAGAAAAATGTGGGGGTGGAACACCACACTTTTTCTATATCTGATTGCTTTCCATCTCTATCTCTTGCTGGAAAGTGAATCTGGTAGGAGAGCTGTGATGCTGTGATGCCATCCATAGTCGAAGAGCTTGACCCCAATTACTGCCTAGGCTCTTTGAGGAAGAATATCCACTTTGGTGAGGTGTTGGAGGGCTTCTGTCGCTCATGGTACTATACCCCAGTGAGAGGAATTGTCTTCAGGAGAGGAGAATGTATAATGGGTGGACCATCCACTAACACTCACTTTCTATTCCTGCCAAAGTTGAATTTTAGTCCCTTTCTTAAACTTCCCTTTCTGTGTCCTTGTTGACTATTTCCCACGACAGGTGCTCCATCACATAAGGCCGGGTTGTCGAAGCTGCAGATATTACATAGACGTGGTGGGTGGGGCTCTTCAAGTATCTCAAATGTTTGTAGATTGTACCACTTTCTTCACTAGGTGCCACACCTGAGGATTAAGACTCCAGTTCAGATTAAAAACTTGCATGTGGCGAATCACAGACATGAACCTACTTCTCTACACTCCATTGAACTGCGAGCTACTGTGCTCGGAAGTAATGGTTGCGGAGGGCATTTAGGAAGGCTAGAAGAGGCCAGAAGTGCCACGCCCATTTGCCTCCCTGGGCAAGCAGGAAGACTCTCTGGGCCCAACTTTGGTGCTTACCGATGGTCTGCCAAGTTCCCGGTGGTATCGCGGCGGTCTGTTGTTTTACACTGGTCGGCAGACCGCCAAGAAATAAGGCCTCAACTTTGGTCGTCATCTTTTCGGCAGTCTGCCAACATTGTGCGAGCGTTGCGCAGCGGGCGGTCTCTCAGAATGGAGTCGAGCCAGAGAGAGACTTTCCTCAATCGACGGTATAGCGGCATGCTGCGCATGCGCAAATTTTTTTTGAGGCCACTTAAATGTGAATCCAATTTTGGTGTTTTCTTGCCAATGGCGCTGCTTCTCTCCAGTGTTCCTCATTTTTCAAACAACTAAATGCACTCCAAAAAGCCGCATTTGTTTTAAACTGACTATTTAAAGCCACTTACTCCAGCTTCAGCGTTCGCCTCCAAATGGTGCTGCTCTCTCTGGTGGTCCCGATTTTCACGATTTCTCCCCATTTTTACAATTTCCACCTCCAAAACGCTTTGCTTCCTTCCTTCCTTTCCTTCCTCCCGGCTCTTCCTTCCTTCTCCTTCCTTCCTTCCTTCCTTCCTCTTCCTTCTTTCCTCTCTCTCTCTCTCTCTCTCTCTCTCTTCCTCTCTCTCTCTCTCTCTCTCTCTCTCTCTCTCTCTCTCTCTCTCTCTCTCCCTTTCTCTCTCCCTTCTCTCTCTCCTTCTCTCTCCCTTTCTCTCTCCCTTCTCTCTCCCTTTCTCTCTCCCTTTCTCTCTCCCTTTCTCTCTTCTCTCTCTCTCTCTCTCTCTCTCTCTCTCTCTCTCTCTTTTTTCTTCTCTCTCATTTTCTTCTCTCCTTTTTCTTCTCTCTCTCTCTCTCTCCCTCTCCTTTTCTCTCCTTTTCTCTCCTTTTCTCTCCTTTTCTCTCCTTTTCTCTCCTTTCTCTCCTTTTCTCTCCTTTTCTCTCCTTTTCTCTCCTTTTCTCTCCTTTTCTCTCCTTTTCTCTCCTTTTCTCTCCTTTCTCCCTCTCTCTCTCTCTCTCTCTCTCCTTTCTCTCTCTCTCTCTCTCTCTCTCCTTTCTCTCTCTCTCTCTCTCTCCTTCTCTCTCTCTCTCTCTCTCTCTCTTTCTCTCTCTCTCTCTCTCTTTCTCTCTCTCTCTCTCTCCTTTTTTCTCTCTCTCTCTCTCTCTCCTTTTTTCTCTCTCTCTCTCT